>NC_143577.1:231751119-232058768 GCF_048544385.1 Mastigoproctus giganteus
CTATACTCTTTAAAACTTCTGCACAGCCTTTATTCTACATTACGTGCATAGTTATCTAAAACTGTTAGAAAGAAATCACTTAAAATTTTTGGTGAAATAAATTCAAAATATGCACATAACTTTTTTTAGGTTCTCAGCATCAAACAATAATGGTTAAAAAACAGATTGAATGACCACTTAATCTTGTAAATATATACAGTATATATGCATGTATAACAAATCATTAACATATTATGAAGGAAATTAAAATTACATGGTGAAAATTTAAAGATATAATAATAATAATAATAATAAAAAAGAGTACAATTCAAAATAATAAATTAAAAAAAAACAACAAAAAACAATTTCTTCCTTGTCATAAAACAGAGCAAAATAGTAACAAAAAATGTATAAGTGGATTTAAAAATATCACATTGTAAATTAAATATTCAATATACTCACACTTGGTGGATAACTTTGCTTTCTTTAATCAATTTCATCAAGATCAAAGCCAACTGTGGTAACATATCTAAGCTAACATATCTAAGACATATTATAAGCCAAAAAAATAATTCAGAAGAGAGATATTTGTATGGTATGGAAGGAGGCACAGGACTGGATGTCAAAGATCAAATTAGGTAACCAAATGAAAAAATTTGGACACATTTAAGTTTCAATGGTTTTTTAAATTATTCTGATAATTGTGATTTCATCTGAAAGTTGCCTTAACTCTCTCCACAATAAAAAAAATTAGAATATTTTTTAATAGGCAAAAGCTTTTTGCACTAGTAAGTATGATTCCAGAGTTTCTCTATCAATGAACTACTTATAATTAATAGTATCATTAATTTAAAATGTATATTTACACACACACACACACACACACACACACACACACACACACACACACACACACACACACACACACACACACACACATATATATATACACAGTAGAATGTCAGTTATCTGAAATAATCTGAAAGACTGATCTTTTTTCTTCTTCTTTTTTTTTTTTTATTAAGCTCCAGTACTGTAAGCTCCAGTTATAGTGATCATGTTTGCAAATTGAAGTTTGATTAAAATAAGAGAAACATCAAGTCTACTACCTGTTTATAACAGATTGTTCAAACAAAAAGCCCAATAAACCGAAAACTGCAAATTGTTTTTATTGTTTTATGGTTGTGACCTTCAGAAATGTGCTTTAGAAAAATATCACAAAGACTACTGGGTTTTCTCGGAAACCATGAGTGAATTTCAGATTAGGTTAGCTCCAGAATCGGTAAGAATAATATTGGCCCAAAACTGTGTGATTTATTATTTTCTCATTTTTTTTAGGGTAAAATGTGAACGAAAAGAAAACGCATAGTTTTAACATTGCACCAAAAAACGGAAATTATTAACAGAATTAGAAAATGTGAAAATTTAGGAAATCTCTCCAAAGAGTTTAATGTGGGGACTTCAACAAATTACAACATCAAGAAAAACTCCAATGCTATAACAGAATTTGTGTCCATTATGGATAGTGAAGGAGGATCTAGAAAGAAAAAAAAAATGTTGAGACCTGAAAATGCCACTTCAGAGTGCACTCAATTTATTTTTTTGTTTTCTTCAGAGCGAGGTTTGGGTGAACCAGTGTCTGGCCCAATGTTGTGTGAAAAAAGCATTGGATTTTAATCGAAAATTAATAGGTAAAAGAAGATTTTAAGGCAAGCAGCAAAGGTTGGCTGAAAAACTTTAAACTGAGATGCAGTGTACGTGAACTAGATATTTGAGGTGAGAAATTTTCTGAAGACGAATTGGCAGCGGCGTCCTTTGAAAAGTAAGTTTGCTTCAGTTATAGCAAATTATGAGAAAGAAAACGTTTATAATGTTGATGAGACGAGCTTATTATGGAAAGCATTATCATGAAAAACCCTAGCCACTAAAAGAGAAATGCCTGCACCAAGTTTTAAGATGAGAAAAGAGCGAGTTCCAATTGCTATGTGTGAAAAGGCCACTGAGACACGTAGATTGTCCATGTTCGTTATCGGTGAGTCAAAAAAACCGAGGGCAAGCATTTTTAAAAATATTTCTAATTTTCCTGTTTTGTATAAAAATCATAAAAATGCCTGGATGGATGTTTCTGTTTTCCAAGATTGGTTTATAATTTTTTTTAATTTAATTAATCTTATTTAATTTAATCGTAAGGTAAGATTAAATCGTAATCGTAAGGTAAGATTAAATAAATTTAATCTTACCTTACGATTCTAACAATGCTATTAAATTTATTTAATATTATCTTACGATTAAATTAAATTTCCAGTAAGATTAAATTTATTTAATGTTACCGGAAATTTTACCGGTTAGATTATCCGAAAAATTTGACTATCCAGAAGAGGTCTGACATCGATTATTCCAGATAACTGGCACTCTACTGTGTGTGTGTGTGTGTGTGTGTGTGTGTGTGTGTGTGTGTGTGTGTGTGTGTGTGTGTGTGTGTGTGTGTGTAATTGATAATTAATATAAAAATAAAAATAAAATTAATACATATGTCAGTAGTACGGCAAAATTGTAGAGCGAAAAATTAACATAAAAATTAAATCAACAGGGAAGAGAAAAGTAAAGATAACAAGACTGAATCTGTAGCTGAAAGTCTCCAAATAATTTAGTTCAATTAATAATTTAAAATATAAAGCCAATTATGTAATAATTTAGCAGAACCCCCCTTGTAAGGTACCAGTTCCAAGAGATGTGAAATATCACAAAATGGAACTAAAAACGAACTACTAAAATAAAACAAAGTAACAAAATAATAGACTGACCATTATGCCCCATATCGACAGAGGACCACAAGGCAAATAATGGTCATGGAATCGCTGCATTTCAATCGCTAGATAAATCATCGCAAAGGCAAACCAATATATATATATATATATATATTTATTTTTTTATGAATGCATGGTTATTACTCGCTGACTGCAAGATATATATAACATTCCTGAAGAGTTGAAAAATGTGGAAATAATTTTTAAATATTAATAAGGTAAATTATTAATTTATGTTTTTTCCTCATGGTTAAACTGTTCTATAAGACCAACCTCAAACAGCACTTGTATTAATTTCAGTGATAATTTTTAAAATCTATGCATTTTCTTATCTGTTAATTATAATACAGTATACTCTACTTCTTCCTTTTCCTACTAACAAAGTTCAATTAGATTTTTTCTATGCAATTCTCTTGTTGATTCCAACACCTCTTCCACCTTTCACTCCTGTAGATTTTCAAATTCTTCTCCTTCAACATGCTTCCCAAGCTCAAACCCACTAACACTGGGAAACCCTTGATAATCACTAATACAATTCAGCCAGTTTCTTCCAATGCAATTCACCGTGGTAGTTTTGACTCCACATCCCAAGCTGCGCTTTAATGCTGTCAAGGCGTTAAAATCTTTCCAGAAATCCCGAAGTTAGAGGATCAGCTCTTGCAAGATATTGCTATAGAACCTTGCAATAACATTTTAATAATATATAGAGAAATTAAACTCAGTAATGGCTGAGCATCACCTGTAGCCAAACCAAACAGAGTAGAGTGTATGGGGATATTGGCTTTTAAAAGGTTTGCAATTTCCAGGGAAACTTTCAGGGCATGCCAGGCGCTCATACAATTGATGACATTATGAAGTATGACATGCCAACTAATATGTTAATAATACACCAACATATTAAACGAATGTAGCAAGTGAATTTATAAAGCAATCTGTTGCTAATTTGAGAGTGCCTCATGACTTTGAAAAGCTTACATTCTGAACAAATTTCTTAAGTCACTATCTCCAATTTGTTTAGAGAGGTCTGGGTTTGATTCGCATCAATGATCTCAAACAGATATCAGCTAACTATAGTTTATCCACATGAGTTATTCCAGGATTTTCAATCCATACAATGTGCAAATCAAACTATGAACAAGCACACACTACTGTAGACAAAATAAAACAACACAGATATATTTTGATTTTAGAAATAGATTAAAAAATACTACACTCCACATAAATTTTGAACAGATTGATCAAGTTTATTGAAATAAATGGATGTAAGAACTTCACAAAAAACATTCTGATAATCTGACTATTTTTAATACTAATTCTGATAACACTTCAAAACAACAGGTGGTACCAAAAAAAAGACACATACACACATCTGGTTGGCCTCAAGCTCACATAATGTGTTCAATAATTGAGAATGAGAGAAGTTCATGCTTCACACATATTGTCTGCAGTAAACAGAGCTAGGAGGCTACAAAAATATCAATCAGTACAGAGAGAGCTGCATAGCCTTGGATTCAACGGTATAGCAGCTCTGCATAGGTCTTATATTGTAACCATTAATGTGAAATGGCACTTGGGAGTGGTATCATTCTCCAAACATTTATGAACTCTAGAACAGTGGCAAAAAGCATTATGGAGTGGTGGATCTCACTTCACAATGTTTCATTCTGACATGTGTTTGGGGGTTTGGAGGTGATCTGATTGTATGGGGCTGTTTCGGCAGGTTCTGATTTCGTCTATTCAAGATAATGCTTGAAATCATTAATCATCACCTGCTCATATGTTTCAGAATTATGCACTACTGTGTGGAAGTATTACATAAATGGCCTCAGCAGGACAATGCTATTATGACATACAGTGAGGGTCACAAAGGAATGGCTTTTGAACAAGGCCATCAAAAGGCTAAACTGGCCAGCTTGGAGTCCAGACTTCAATATCCATTAAAGGCAGTTTGAACCAGAGTGTCAATTAAGCTATGGCAGTTGCTTGCTTTGCAGGAGGAATGGAGATTAATTCCAGATGACACCTACCGGAAATTGGTAGAAAGTATGCTGAAGAGGATTAAGGCCAGCAAATGGGCCAAAAGGTGACCCTACTATGTATTAGGTTTTGAAATTAAGCCTTTTTTGCAACAGGCTATGTGTGTATGCATGTGTCCAAATACAGTACTTTGTTCATACAATGTAACTGAAAAACCTACGAAAGAGAGAGAGAGAGAGAGAGAGAGAGAGAGGGGGGGGGTTCCCCTCCCTTTCCTTCAACATTAAATTGGATGTAATGAAAAACATTACAGAAGCCATGAAATTAGGATGAGATGTAGCAGGTGATGGATTTTTATATTTAAAGAATAAATTCCTAAAAATAAATGGAGTAAAAATCACATAGTAGGATTACACTGGCACACAAATAAAAAAAAAAAAAAAATCACTTATGCAGGGTGGCACATTCCAACCTCTTCCAACATAGTCACCACTAACTTTCTAGATAATGTTACAGAGCATAAAATTATATTAATATTGCTGAGGAAATGCTGAATGGGCTAAAAGATAATCTAAAATATGTCCTAAACGATTCGTTTCTTCCAGATTTTTTCCAAAAAGATTTGGATGGGCTCAAGTGATGAACACAGTGAAAGTTTATCGAGAAATATCTAATATGGAAAAGCATTGCCAGAAAACTGGTCTACTATTTCTGGACCCTGATCATAGGAAAACTCAATAAGAGTTTTAAAAAAAAAAAATTTAAAAAGAGAGAGAGAGAATGAACAATGTTGTATATAACTTTTCCAAAATTATGCATATACATAAATGAAATATATATATACATTTTTCAATGTAAATGTATATTTACATTGAAAAATCAAAAAAAAAAAAAAAACAAAAATCAGACAGTGCCAGCTAGTAATATAGTTACTGAAATGTAAAAACAACATTATATAATAAATCATCAGCCAGGATTGGACCATAATTTAAAAAAAAAACTTATTTAAAAAAGTTTATTATAAAACTAATGCTAATAACTGTCTTTGCACATTGATAAGCATTTTGTCTGGAACCAACACCCATCAGTGCATAAATAATATATAATCAGCTTAATTACTATCTGTTTCTGCACACTTTACACCAGCATCATAGGTCTGATGATGAAAGCCTTAAATAATAGCTTTATTAAGTATGGACATATACAAAGTATTTTGTACTGTATAAAGGGACCAATGGCCCAACAAATAGTAACATGATTTAAATTATGTTAAAGAAAAACTTCTAAACATATCTCTTATTAGCAGTGGGATAACTGAAATCTGCTTTTGAGGCCATAGCTTTCGATAAAATGGTGGATTCCACTTCTTAGAATCACATTGGGAAATTGAAAACTGATTCAATTATGGGTGGGGGGGGATTGATAAAAATAATGTTTGAAGACGACTTATTTTCATTTACAGTAATTATAAATTTTATAAATCCTACAGTAAATTAATTTGAAAATATACTTAATAAAAACACATAAAATAAAAATAATATGAAAAAATATGTACAGTATCTTAAAAATAATATGTAAAATTGTAATATATCATATCATGTTGAAATAGACTAATTAATTAAAAAATTACCTAAAGCTGACTGAATCAGGTTTTATTTAAAATAAAAAATTGTATAACTTTCTACATTATACAAATGGCTGAAATCATCAGACTGCCTACCTCTTAACACAAACTTTCTCCTTGAGAAAGTCAAAGGTTGTCTAACTTCTTTTGAAGATGGTAATGGCAACAATGCCACTTCCTGGTCTGTCTTCTTCTTTCTTGTTTTCATCAGTTTGTGTTTTTTAAAATATCAACTGCAAGCTCATGTTCGGTAAAATGGGAATTACTGCAATATTACCAACTATTAAATTCTGCCTATATAATTAATTTTTCATCAATTTCTATAAAATCTTCATTCCTTTCCATAATTTTTGTCATCCTGGATAAATGATGCATTTTTGAAACAACTATATTTACAGTTACATCATCCAAAACTTTTTTTTTTTTTTTTTTTAAATATATGAACAGCATCAAGTAAATTAAATTTTTAGCAATTTCTCCAGAACTTTTATTTCCTTCTTCAACAGTTATATATATAATCATTCTCCTCATGTCTTTTCTGTAAAGGCTTTTTAATGCTTTTATTCTTCCATGATCTTGAGATTGAATGAGAGATGTACTTTTGGCAAAAAGTACAATTTATATTGCTGGTGCACACTTTTGTATGCACTGTGCAATCATCCAAAAGAAAAGCAATATTTTCTTTGAAATTGGCACCTTAGCACATTCTATTAAAACATCTGAAAATATGTTGCTAGTCATTCACGTATCTGTTGCTCATATATTTTAATGGTAGTAATATACTTCAAAAACAAAGTGGGCTTTTGCCTTTCCTATAACCATCAGTTCCTTTTTTATCAATACCTGCTATAAGAGGTATGCCATTAAGGGTAAGTTGCTGCAATGGATAAAGGGATGGTTGAGTGGGAGATGGCAGACAATGGTAATCAATGGACACTGCTCTTTGTGGACAAATATTATTAGTGGAGTTTCCCAGGGTTCAGTGCTGGGCCCACTGTTGTTTTGTGTATTTATCATTGATACTGATGAAGGTACATCAGGATTAATGTCCAAATTTGCAGATGATACAAAGGTTGGCAGGGTTGTTAACGACAGTAAAGACAGTATGCTACTCCAACTGAATCTAGATAAGTTGGATAAATGGGCTGAGAAGTGGCAACTGAAGTTTAACAATGACAAATGCAAAGTACTGCATGTGGGTAGCAATACCCAAGAGAAACGTATCAACTGTGTGGTACTACATTAAGGGAAGTGGAAAGTTAAAAAACCTGGGGGTAATTGTGCAGTCAAATATGAAGTTTGCTGAACATTGCAGATGGGCTGCCAGGACAGGTCATGGAGTCTTGTCAATGATATATAGGAATTTTGCTAGCAGGGACAGGGAGGTGATTATCCCGTTATACAAAGCAATGGTCAGGCCACACCTAGAGTACTGTGTACAGATCTGGAGGCCTCATTTTAGGAAGGATGTAGAGTTGTTAGAACGAGTACAAAGAAGGGCAACACGATTGGTGAGTGGAACAAAGGGATGCTCTTACCAAGAAAGGTTTAAGTTCTGCAAATTGTAGCGCCTAGAGAGTAGGCACCTGCGAAGTGATCTGATTGAGGTGTATAAGGCCTTGAATGGGTTGAGCAAGCTGAATGCTGATGGGATTCTTCCTCTTGCTCAGATTAAGAACCTGAGGGGGCATAGATTCAAATTGAGGAAAGACAGTTATAGAATATGTGCGGAAATTTACCTTTAGCCAGCGGGTAGTTGATTGGTGGAAGTTGACACTCTAAATAAATTTAAGGCTGACCTGGACAGGTATTTGGAACAAATGGAGGGGTTTAATGGGAGGGGTTTTTTTTTTTTTTTGGCTGATGCTGCATAAGCTTGCTTTCTTGCATCATATGCCTCTACTAATGCTAATACCTTTTAATTTTCATTACACGAATTCGATCATAAACGATTTATAAATAGGGGAACGACATCATATATAACATGACCGAATTTGCTTATGCACGATTTGCCTTTGTGTTTACAAGAAATGGCAGTCGAATGCAGAATCATTCCAACTGAATGCAACATACGAATGAAGAGAAGATTCTGAAAATATATTGTTTTTTTATATTGGTGAGTGTTGTTGTTGTTCTTGATTTTTAGGAGCATTAGCAACTAAGGCCATATTGCTCCGGGGATATGCGATGGTCATTCCCTGACATTTCCGCATCCTCCATATTTGGTTGTCATGGGGTCGAACCCCGGTCTAATCAAGAAGCGTGTGCTACGCACTGCTGCTCTTGCCCACCTGGCTACGGAGGCACCTATGTCGGTGAAGGGGAAACACATTTCACCATAACAGCATAAAAACCCGCACAATTCCAGCTATCGGTATTATCGCAAATGCAATTAGATCAAGTTTACTACCAGTAACAGATTCCACTAGCAGCAATGCAACTGGAAATTGTTTTTATTGTTTTATGGTAGTAACCCACAGAAATGTGCTTTAGTAAAATGTGAGCTAGTGAGGTGTTAATAGTATGTCTCTGCCTTTACGATGTTGTTTATTCAGTTGCTATACGTGTGCAGCTTTGTTTTATGTATATCAAGCATGTCTCCTCATTTTGTAATTGTGCTTTATTCCCTAAAAATGAGTAAAATATTTAAAAGGTGTGAAAAGGAAGTGTCCTGGTGACACTACAGATTCTGAGAGAAAAAGAAAAGCAATATGGATAGACAGAGTCAAAGCAGACTGGGTCAAAAATTTTTACCCCTGAAAATTTGTAGCAGCCTCATACTAGCATTTATGGCCAAAATCACACTGGTCTCCATCCTCTTCTGCCCTCCCGTCTACCGGGGTTTCCCTGGTAAGGCTTATGGCCAGCCGCCTCTGTCGATAGACAAAAAATATGAAATTGTGAAACACTTTGAACGAAACGAAGACCATGTGATATTGCATGTGCTACAGGCCTAAATGAGGCAACGCCGAGAATTAGAAAGAATGCAGAGAAAATAAAAATAAAAAATGTAGAGAATGTAGAGAAAATAAAAACAACTTTCATAGCAGGAACAACTCAAAGTGTAACAAAATCCATTAGATCAAGACACAAAGAATTGGAAGAGATGGAACGTCTGTTTGGATAGAAGATCAAACAAAGAACAAGTTTGCTTACGATAGAAGCAATAGCATTAGCAATATTTTATTATGTAATAGTAGTAATAAAATATGTAAGTATTTTATTACAATTATTTATTGTGTTTGGTAATGTTTTGGTTACAAATGTGTGTTCAATCTTGGGTGGTCGGCACCTAACCCTATTTTTCCCATAGGGCCTGTTATTTATATTGCATGATTTTGCATTGCACGAGGGTTTCTAGGAACACAACTATCATGCTATACGAGGACTGACTGTAAATTCTCGATAAAAAAGACTGTTTCATCAGTATTGTATATCCTCTGGATTATAATTTTTATGTAATTTTTGGGACTGTTATTATCCATTCATTCATTGGTTCATTTGTATCTTTTTTTTGCCATGAAATTTTTTGTAAACAATGTTATTTCTGGTTTCCATCAGATAACCAGCCATCAGTTGGTTTAAAATTTCTTCTACATACAGAGTTAAACTGCAACTTTCTCCATAACAATTTCTCCACTAATAGAAGCATTTAACATTCTAGCTTGGGTAAGCTAATGTAATGTAACAAGGGCACTTACAACAGTACAGCTTTTTTTCTTAGCATTTTCTTTTTCTACTGCAATTCTTATTAGAGAAACTAGAATTGTATAACCGATTGCAATTTTTTAGAAATTTTGCATTGTGAAGTTTGTGATGTGCTCAGAGCAGTTAAATCCTTTTGTTAGTTTGGCTTCGACATTTAAAACTTCATTTTATTTAAAAGTCTATACATAAAATATATGCTAATTCAAACAAGTTTAAACTGTTACTTACCAAGAACACTGTTTTTATAAAGTTTTATGTGAAAACTTAAGACATTCACTGAATAATTAATGCAGAACTTTCCTTTTGAAAAGATTACTATTGATGGTATTCTAAAATTAGTCCAATTTTTATATTAAAATATAAAATTAGTCCAATATTAAAATTAGTCCAATTAGTTCATACATATATAATACAGTACAGTCCATTTGTGGAAAAGGGAGACAACCAGCAGTAAACAAAGGGGATGAAATTATCATGTAATTACCTCTGACAATGACCTCTAACTTGAAGTCAACAGATGTAAACAGCATACATAGTGCAGTAATACATAAGTACTGGATCATTTGATTGTGCACTCATATAGTTGTTTACATGTGCTGTCTCCATTCCACAAATTGAGCAGTCCAATAAAATTAGAGACAAAAAAAAAAAAAAAAAAAAAAATCTGAAAAATCCCAGACTATTATATAGCCCTACATATTTTATGATTCTAATAAGAGAATTTTAGACATAAAAGATTTGGGTTTTCAAGTTTTGATTTAACAAAGTAGCTGATTCAATTAACCAGTGATTCCTACAAGTGGACCCCAGTATACTACTATTACTACTAATAATAACAATTCATACTCTTTTGATCCCTTAAATGAAAAATGAAAAAAAAAAAAAAAAAAAGAGTTTAGTCATTTTTTAAAAAAAAAGTTTCAAAACATTTATCATATTAGTATTAATTACTTAATTTTATTCATATCTAAACCTTTCATTTCCTTTCCCTCGAAAATGACAGGTAACAAAATTTTAAACTCAGACTTAAATTCAGCATATTCAAATTTGCTAAAATCCTCTATTTCAATTTAAAAGAGAGGAACATTTTGTTTTGGTATTCAATGAAATGGTCAAATACCATTACAGTCAACATCAAAACTTTGGTTGCAAACTTAAAATTTTGTTGTGGCAGATCTATTTTTGTATATATGTTGAAAGTACCTTACAAGTGTGTCTGTATTTAATTATTAAATTCCGTCTAACACGAACAGCCTCAGTTATTTTGGAGACCAATTTATAAGCGAGTCTATATTAACAATGATTATTAAATTATTCTAATAATGATTTTAAATATTAAAATGTTTGCTAATAAATTTGAAATATTAAAATTGAAGAAATAATTGTTTTTCTGATAATAATAAGTACCAGCCTTGCACACCAGATAAAATCTTTGACCCAATGACCACAGAATTCAGAACTGTAATTCTTCAAAACAAAATTACAAGAAACAGATACACAAAATAACAGTAAAATTGCAAGATCAATGTTAATGAAATGAAATAACTACATGTTGTACAGCAAAAACAAATGAAATAACTTTAACTGAATACTATAATATCAGTATTACACTGTTAACTGACTAACTAAAGTTAAATTGAAAACATGCTTAAGTTAATCCTCATCCTAATTCCTTCGTATATACTATTAAGGCCATTCAAAGCCCATGAATAAGCTAGTAAATCAAGTTTTCATGTCATAACTATAAGACAATGTAATTTGTCTCATTATCACTAACAACTTAAATTTTTGTCTTACATTACTTTGTTGCAGTTGCAATAGGAACAATATAATTATCAATGTTGTCAGTGCTGTGTTGAATACAAAATCAAAGCAAAATTTAGTATTCACTCAAGTTTTCATATAAAAATTGTTTCAGTTATAATTTGACACTGTAGGGATAATATATATTATCTAATCAAAATTAATTAGGAAAATAACTGTATAATGAATTCTGTACACAGATTATATAATTTATTTAACCTGAGGAGACAAATTGTTAAGCAATGTGATATCTATATATTAAAAAACTTAAATGTATATATACATATATACAAAGACAGATATATAGATAGAGGAGCACTTGACAAATCCTGCTGATATCTTCATCACTTGCTACCCATCAGTGCAACTGGCCCCCACACATTACCCAAGATCCCCTTAGAACACAGGAAGTAGAGAAGTACAAGGGGGTAGTGTAAAGGGTAGTAGTAACAACACCTGTGTAAGTTCCTTCCAGCGCACGGCTTCGGAGAGTAACTGAAACTCCACAAAAGCAAAGCCGCGGGACGCACCTGCACGGGCATGTACAAAGTGGTATAAAGCATTAGTGGGAACAGTCAAAAAAAGATTGAAAAAGTAGCACACTTATTACAAGCAATTTTTGTCATGGCTTTTTTTCCTTTAAATTCAATGTAAACTTGGCATATGAAACAGAAAGGTTGTGCTGATATTAAAATTAAAAACTCAATTTTTAAATTTCCCTTATATATATACATTTTACAGAAAAACAGGTATAAATATGAAATGTAAGCAATATATAACTATTACAATCTCTTTTAAGAATCAAATTAAATAAGTAAAATTCTTACTATGTAAGGACAATTTAGTGAAAAATTAAGAGATTCAGTTATAGCCAAAATTGCTCGCTTAATATTACAAAAAAAAAAAAATCTTTTAACACAGCTATATTTTAACAGGAGTTCGATATGACACTATTTGACATGTTTAATGTCCAACTATGACTCAAAACATCTTGCATGACAATTTTTATAAATATTTTTAATTTAAAAATATAAAATTGTTATATAGTTATGTCAAAGAAGGAAAATTCTTTAAACTTGTTTAGCCAATCATAATAATTGGTGCCATCAATGTTAGGAGCTTAAACAGCAAGGAAGTGGAATCAGTAGAACTTATTCGAGCTAGTTCAAAAAACACGTGCCTGAATTGGCCATAGTTTAAGAACACAAAATATTTTTTGACAAGAATGCAATCTTTAACTGCTAAATACAGTTAAAGATTGCATTCTTGTCAAAAAGTGACTTGTAAACTCCTCTGATCAATGTGGTTGTGCCCAAGTACAAACAGAACAGAACTATAATTAATTATAGATTAATAATCTATAATTATTATTTACTATATCTCACTTTCAGGATAAATAAAAAACTGATTTATCCGGAAAGTAAGATACAGCATAATACAGTAGCAAGAACTTTTAGGATTAATTTGGAAGAAAATTCAATTGGTGGAAAAGCATCTACTAGAATTGTGTGAATAAAATTTAAAAAGGAAAGTTGAGTGGCGAAGTTTCTGCACATATGCAGACATTTCACAAGTCAACTATGAAGATGCAAGGAAGATGAAATAGAAATGCTCTTCAATACGTTATTAAAAAACATCAGAAAAACTAATGCCAAAGAAAAATACAAAGTAATGACTGGAAATTTAATTATATTGAATTAAGGTCAAAACTGCTCTTAATTCAATACTGTTAAAATGAATGTTACCTCTTCTGACCTTAGATGACCTTAGGATAAATATAAATTTATTATAAAATTCCAAAGTAAAGTAATCAAAAATGCTAAAGCAAAATTACAAAGAGAATATTTTAGAAGAATGGAGTTTGTTTGTTGTAGTTTGTTTATTTGGTTTTTAGGAGCATTAGCAGCTAAGGCCATATTGCTCCGGGATATGCAGTGGCCATTCCCTGACCTTTCCGCATCCTCTGTACTTGGTGACGGGCTCGAACCCCGGTCTAATCAAGAAGCGTGTGCTACGCACTGCTGCTCCTTCCCACCTGGCTACGGAGGTGCCCACAAGAATGGAGTAAACACTTTGATAATTGCTAAACAAAGGAACTGAAGACACTAAGGAAGGGGAAAAGGTTAAAATGAAAATTTCAGATACTATCTCTATTGCTGGGATAGAAAAGATCATGGAAAATATCAGGTGTGAAAAGGCAGCATATATAAAGTAAATTAGACCTGAAATGCTGAAAGTTGAGGAATAATATTGCAATATTTACATCACCATATCCAGGGGTCATTTCCAGGCCAATTATAGAAAATCAGAGGCAAAATATTAATCACACAAATATATGTAAAAAAATAAACAAACTTAAATGTAGTTATCAGACGAGTTTCACTCCTGTATACTAGAGGTTGGTTGAACAATTGTTTAGGGTGTTTTTGGTACATCAGTTTCTATGATTATAGTGCACCAGTTCTTATGGCAGTGAGTGAGACAACTTTTCAATTAAATTCTTTGGTTTTATTCATTTATTTAGTCTTGCATGTGTGTGCACGCACTCATGTTTAACTGTGAGCCAGTCAGTTCAAGCACACTATGCTCTATGATAGATGGTATGATAAAAGCTGATGAATTTTAAATATATGAAAACATCTACAATATTGCTTAAGAGGGGTGTGTGTGTGTGTGTGTGTGTGTGTGTGTGTGTGTGTGTGTGTGTGTGTGTGTGTGTGTGTGTGTGTGTGTGTGTGTGTGTGTGTGAGAGAGAGAGAGAATGAAGCCATCTACAACATCACTTAGGAAACGTGTGTGCATGTGAGACTATTCTCTTTTAGATTTCTGTCTGCACATATTCCAAATTCTAACTTTTGTTTCAACTTGAAATTATTTGATGCTTTCTTTTGTCAGGACTGTTGCAATTTTAATCAGCACAATTTACCATACAGCTCATAACATGCGTGTGGAATGTTAGAAAGGTGATGGAGAGGTTGTACGACCTTGAGTGGCTAACTTGTTCCGTGTTATCCCTAAAATGTTCAATTATTCAACAGAAGTGTATTCCTTGTTTATACTCCAAGATTATTATTTTTTTTTAAATCTGTGAAAAACTGGTAAGATTATATTTTAATGGTCTTCGTGCTAGTACAAAAACACGTTTAAAGTCTCTTAATGAGTACATGAAAATCACAATTTTTTGATAGGCTGTATTTTAGAGATTTAGAGATGCTGAAGTGCTAACGATATTGCAAAGATTTCTACTACAGTCCATTCCAATTATTTGGGACACATCGGGACTAGTGCATTTTGGCCCAATTAAGCGGCTGCCCCAATTATCCGAAGTTTCACATAAATAGTTAAAAATACAATGAACCTCACCCCCTTTACAATTAGTTCACTGTACAATCAAATCACGTTACGATGGCGTCCCTATAGTAAAGCACTGTTCACTGTACGATGTGCAGTAAGCGCCGGTCATTGTGATCATGTTTCTGAATTGAATTTTAATTCTATTAAACAGCGATTCTAATTAGCAAAAATAGGAGGAATATTATCCACAGGCTATAAAAGTAAAGATATATTAAGCACAAATTTACCCTTTATTACCTTACCAATTAAAAAATTAAATGATACGTGAAATTCGGAAGAATATACGTGATAATCGGAATAATTAATACGTACTGTAATATGTGCGTACTAACTAAGCTAGTTGACATTTCTGTTCACTGACATTTGTGGGTGGGGGTTAAAATTTAAAACAGTAAAAAGATAAGCAATCAATAACAAAGAACACGGCACACACAAATTGCAAGTAACACAATACGTGCAAGTGAAAACGGAGTAACGAGTTACAAAGCTTTAAAAATAAGAATGAAGAGAAGATATGAAAATTAATATTTTTATATGATTGAAGATTTGATGGAAGTGTAAACACATTTCACCATAATAACTCACAGAATTACAGCTGTCGGTGTTATCACAAATTCAGTAAGATCAAGTTTACTGTCCGTTTATGATAGATTTCACTAACAGAAAAGCCCAATAAACAGGTGACTGCTAATTGTTTTTATTGTTTTATGGTTGTGACCACCAGAATTTCAACCGAACCACGTGGTACCGTCGGAGACAATCGTAGGTAATCTCCAGTGCTGCGGTCTCCTGCCCCGATTAAACAGCATGCTGTCCCAATTAAGCGAAGTAAAACCTGGCTATTTTCTCGATTGGTTTCTGTTTTTTAAGATTTGCCCCAAATAAATGGCTGCCCCGATTAACCGGTGGCCCAAATAACCGGAATCCACTGTATTTATAAACATGGTACAATGTGAGAGTGTAAATTGTGGGAAGGTAGCAGCAGCTCCAACTATAATTTCCAACCTCAGTCCATTTGTGATTAGCATATATTTTGAGAAATGGTAATAAGATGAATGCAGTTACAGTTTACAGCTGGAAAGAGTTTTTTTGCTTCAGTTTTGACAGGACAAATCACAAGATGCCTCTAATTATTCCACGGTGGAAAGAGATGGTTGTGTTAAATTACCTTGTTCGTGGTAAGACTGTGCCCTGCTAATAAATCTTCTACCTATATGCCAAGAGGTTTATTAATATGGAGCACTTATTTCTACAGATATTTTCCCACTTTAGCTTCCAAGGTAAGATTTTCTGTCATGGACGTTATCTTGCAGAAGTGTAGTTTAAAGAAGACATTTTCAAAAGGTCTGCAGTGATTCACTGGCTTCTACATAAAGATGTGTTACAATCTCTGTGTGGAACATTAAAAAGGTGATTGAGAGGTTGTATAGTCTTGTTTACAGTGTAGCACTCAGTACAGAGTCTTGTGGAACTTCTTGAAAGGCTATAGATAGTTCACATTCTGCCCTGAAAAGGTTTGATTCTTCAGTAAGTATGTGTAGGAAAGCAGCCTTGAACTTCCATTTAAAAAATAACCTTCATAATACCATAATATTTCCACTGTGTCATAAGCCTCTCAATATTAAAAACTATTGCTACTAAATATTGTAAAGAGATTATACATATCACAAATACTATTTGCAAATTAAAAAGGTTGGTCAAGCATTGATCTACTGTTTCTAAAACTGCCTTGTGCATTGATGAAAACATTTTCCCCTAAGAATGATACAAGATGTGTGCTGATCATTTTCTCAATATTTCGTAAGGGCTTTGATTAGCAGCCACATAGGTTTGTTTTATGATTTTGAAACAAAATGATTGCATGTACCACATGTTTGGAAAGCAATGTCCTAATAAATAAATAAATAAATTTTCTGTTTATACTCCGGATGACCAAATGGTCAGAGGAGTTCACAAGATAGACAGAATACAAGAAACAGCACCATATTCAGCAGTCACGGGCTTGAACCCCGGTCACTCAAGGCATGTGTACTTATGCACCCGTGCACCTGACCACTAAGCTACGGCAGCTCAGATGTAAATTATTAGAGACTAAAATTGATTTTTCACTGGCAAGTGTTTTATCATTTCGTAGCATACCTCATCTGTTCCCACCGCACTAGCATGGGAGAATGCTACATATAGTTCATTTATTTTAAAGGGTTGATTTTATTGTTCTTCAAAGACAAAACTGAGTCTACTTTTTTATACATATATTTGATGTTTACTTGCTTGAAATTTGGGCAGGTAAAAATCTTTTGCCACTGGCTTTTCAGTGGATACAATGATACTGTGTCCTTTTCTTTGAGGTATCATAGATGGGAATTTATATACTTGCCTGTCATTTTATAGATTTCTTTTCCATACTTCTGGTTTTCATTCACCTATGTAGAGGTGATTTGAATCCATGTTTTCTTGGCCTGTTTTCAACTTTCAAGCATGAAAACTTGAGTACCTTCAAAATTGATTCCAAGTCCCAACTTTACTGTTTTCGGTACATTCTGTCATCCATTAAGGCGGGATGGAAATGGATTGAGATTTTGAAGATAGATTTTCTAGAACTTCTGTTACTATATCTATGACACATGTTAATAATCTATGAGGGATTCTTTTTTAAAGATTTATGGATTTAGTACTGCTTTGGCACAGTATTCCTCCCATTCAGCATTTTTAAATTTCCATTTGGAATTTGTTCAGGCCAATGTGTCAGATTTAGTAAAAGTGGTAAGAGGAAATTATCACTGCCTTAACAGTTTTCAACTAACACCAAGGGTGGCAGCCCTCAAAATGGAAAATGGACTCCATGAGATGCTGAAAGCATTCCATAAGGATGCTAAGCCATGTAGATTTCAGTGCATCCCACAGCTGCCTTAGATCGGACAGCTATGGATCCCTGCAGTGAACACAGCATGTTCTACTTCATCCCATAAATGCTCAATTAGGTTCAGATCCAGTGATCAAGCAGGCAATAAAATATAGTAAAAATCATTATCATACTCCTGGATAGCAACAAGGTTCAATAATACCAGCAGTTTTCAATGCGGGGCGTCAAAGGTGGCAATAATAATAGTGTTTATGTAACAATTATATACAGGGTGATTCACTACCAGTGTGACAAACTTGCAGGAGGTGTAGGGGGCACAAAGACGAATCGGAATCACATAGCATTGCAGGGTCCGAAATGCCTTCGTCATGCGGTAGAGGACGTTGAATGGGAGGTCGCGTGAACAGCGATCCCGCTGGAAGTCAGCATTTGCGAACTGGTTCCCAAGGCAGTAGGATGAACGAGTATTCAAACGTTGAACTGGCCGACGTGCACCTCGCGTATGGAGCTGCGGACTGTAATGGGCATGCCGCTCTGCGCTCGTACCAGGAACGTTTCCCGCACAAGCGTTCTCCTCATCATACGATTTTTGCACGTGTGCACAGAAGGTTACGTGAGACTGGTTGTTTCACGAGAGGTACCATGAATCGAGAGAGAACGACGAGGATGCCAGACAATGAGGAGAATGTCCTACGTCTTGCAGAAGGCAATCAGAGTACGAGTACTCAAGCGATAGGCCAACGATTGGGTATTTCCCAATCCACTGTATGGAGGATACTGTCAACAAACCAAATGAGTTCATACCATCTGCAATGCGTCCAATCATTGGAGCCTACGGATTATCCACTCCAGAGGACTTTTGCTACTTGGTTTCTTCAACAGAAACGGTTCGCAGATGCTGACTTCCAGTGGGATCGCTGTTCACGCAACCTCCCGTTCAACATCCTCTACCGCATGACGAAGGCATTTCGGACCCTGCAATGCTATGTGATTCCGATTCGTCTTTGTGCCCCCTACACCTCCTGCAAGTTTGTCGCACTAGTAGTGAATTATCCTGTATAAGCTGCTTAATGACACCTGCAATATCAAGTAAATTTCCTTATGTGCTATGAGTGGCAGCTACCTAGGCCCTCTTATTCATTCCAGGTGCCTATTGCTTTGCCTAACTAGCAATGATTGGTAGAAACCAGCTGGCACTCTTGTCATTTTTTAGTATTAGTAGTGGCAAATGATGCAAGGAAGCAAGCTTATACAGAATCAGCCAAAAAATAAAACATCATTTGTCTATCTCTTCTTTAAATTTATCCAAACTACCAACTTACACAACAGCAGATTTGTTCCAGCCAATCTGCAACAGAAATGTATGAAAAGTTATAACTGTTTATGGTGATGAAATGTTAAGCCATACCAGTGTACTTGAATGGTATAAGTAGTTCAAGGACGGATGTGAGGATGTTCGCAACAATCCAATAATTGGGCATCTGTCAATCTCTCAAAACAAGGACAGAGTTTCGAAGTTCGGGAAATTGTAGCAAGAGAATGTTGTCTGAACCTCAGAAAAATGGCTGATGAGCTGAATATGAATAAGATGATTTGTCAAATTCTGCATGAAGATTTAGGGAAAAGGAAGGGCTATGCAAAATCTGCACCACTCAGCCTCACAGATGAGCAGAACACAGAAGAGTGTCATCATGCAAAGACTTCACTCAAAGATTTGTAAAGACAATCCTAATTTCCTCAACTGTATTGTCACTGGATACGAGTGTTGGATGTTTCAGTACAACCTAGAGATGGAGCATCAGAGCAAGCAGTGGACTTCGAAACCATCAGGTATTTCCGTAAATAAACAACAAAAATTTGTCAGAAAATGATATTTTCTGACAAATTTTTGTCAGAAAAACACCACGAAAAATGGTGTTTTCTGACAGAGAGAGAGAGAGAGAGAGATCCTTTTGGTTCTTAATGCAATTTGGTTTCAAAGTTTGTTAATGATCTCTTTCTCAGTTACATCACAGCTTCTAACTTTTGACTTTAAAAGGGCTGGAGATCAGATATTTTTAAACAGGAGGAAAAAGGTTTTTGGCAAAAACAAGCAAACAGGAGGAAAATGAGCTTTACTCCAAAAAATCAGGTTTTTTTTAAAGGTCCACACTGCACTATAAATTAAATTTTACTGGCAAAATATACATTTTATATTAAAATACAGCCACTGGATTGTTTGCCAAAACAGGTTGCTTTTAAATCTTAGTTTACCTAACATTTTTAGACATCAGCTGATTTTGATTGCTCCAAGAAAAATACTATTGAAGATCTCTTCAGAATTGTTGAGATTAAGTTTTGCTCATAAAAATGGCCTTGCTGTCTAAGACTTGGCTGTCTAAAACATCCACAAAAAGCTTCAGCAGAAAGAAAAGATCAAAACTCAGTTTTACATCATGGCTAAATATCCTGTCACACTCAACTCTGCTATGAGGGATTATTAAAATAGTAATAGTGGCATGTGATGCAAGAAAGCAAGCATATGAGCTTATGTAGCATCAGCCAAAAAAAAAAAAAAAAAATCACCTAGGCCCTCTTATTCATTTCCCTCTAAATGTTTGTCCAGTTCCTTTGTAAATTTAACCTATTAACTTCCACAATGACAGATGAAAGTTTGTTCCAGCAATTAACCACCCGCTGGCTAAAGGCAAATTTCCGCACATCTATTCTACAACTGTCTTTCCTCAATTTGAATTTATGCCCCCTTAGGTTCGTAATCTGAACAAGTAAAAGAATCCCATCAGAATTCAGTGTGCTCAACCCATTCAAGGCCTTATGCACCTCAACCAGATCACCTCACAGGTGTCTAGTCTCCAGCCACTGCAATTTGTAGAACTTAAACCTCTCTTGGTAAGAGAATCCCCTCATTCCCCTAACCAATCTTGTAGCCCTTCTCTGTACACACTCAAGCAAATCTACATCCTTCCTAAAATGAGGCCTCCAGACCTGTATGCAGTACTCAAGGCCATTGCCTTATATAGAGGGACATCACTTCCTTTTCCCTGCTAGCTAAATTCCTATATATCGACAAAACCGCATGACCTGCTCTGGCAGCCTGTCTGCATTGCTCAGAAAACTTCATATCTGACTGCACAATTACTTCCAGATCTTTTTCATTTTTTATCGCCCTAAGTGTAGTACCACACAGTTGGTACGTTCCTCTGGGGTTACTTCTACCCATATGCAGTACTTTGCATTTGTCAATATTAAACTTCAGTTGCCACTTCTCAGCCCATCTGCCCAAATTTTCTAGATCCTATTGCAATAGCACACTGCCATTACTGTCATTTACAATCTTGTCAACCTTTGTATCATCTGCATACTTCAACACTAAGCCTGATATATCTTCATCAATATCATTGATAAATATACAAAACAGTGGGCCCAACACCGAACCCTGTGGGACTCCACTAATAACATTACTCCAAGAAGAGCAGTACCCATTGATTACCACCCTCTTGTCTTTTTTTTTTTTTTTTTTGGTGTTGGTGCATCGGCTTCTGTGGCCATAGTGCACCTCCCAAGGTTTTTGCAGTACTTTGATCCAAGCCCGAGGCGGGATTCAAACCCGCGACCTTTGGGTTGCCAGGCAGGCACATTACCCACCTGGCTAGCCCGGTTGGCCAACCGTGAGTGAGTGAGTGAGTGAGTGAGAGAGAGTGAGAGTCAGAAGTATAAATCACCACGAAAGAGAAGAATGATGATAACCGACTCAGGATGTGCCAAGCCTATACTCACAAGATGTGAGCCCCTGGATTTGCTGATGCGCCTAAAAGCCTACAGCAACCAAATGATTCTCGGCTGGGGTAGTACCGTGGCGTTTCCACTGAAACATCAGCTATGATTATCTATGGTGTTGCCGTTTTCTGCAATCACTCAAACAGATTGATTAATACAGTATTGTATGATGATTCTCGTTAGAAGTCACTAAGCTCAATGCCTCCATCTATGTGAGCACAATTGCTCTCATCTATTGTGAAAAAATCCAATATGAAGTCCTCACATTATTGACAGGACTCAAACTGGGTCCCCCCCCCTCCTCACCCGGAAAGAACAGTGCCTATATGTGTCGTGCTACCACGAGGGCATCAATTGAAAGTTCTCTCGTGGTAGCACAGTTGGTACAACCATCGCTCCTCCCACACCATGCAGAAAAGACCCAAGTTCGAACCCTGTCAGTCAATGCGAGGAATTTTTATTGGCCATTTTCACGTGGCTGAGTTAGTTGGTCTCAGGTGAGGGTAGCATGGCTTTTGATCGAAACTCGAGTTCTTCACCCAGCAAACCGACCACAGAACACACATAACTCACAGACATACACAGTGCAATGCAGCCTAAGCCACCGATGCGCCCCAAACCCTACAACAACAACCAACCAACCAACCATCAATGTAATGTGGAAGCAGTACTGGAAACATGGTCAAATTTAGTGGTGTAATAGTGATACAATTTCTATTTGTAAAAGGTACCAACACTTATGTGATTAAAAATTTTATTGCCAAGTGGTAGATGTGTACAGACCAAACATTATGCCGTGGAAGCAGGCTTAGGTTTGGTGCAATATATTTTGTTAATGGAAAAACAGACATTCAAGGTCAGCAACGACCTAGAGGCTCATGCCTAAAAGTATGGCTGATAATGTTTATTACACAGATGACTTAATCAAAGAAGTCATCTGACTTGTATGCTATTGTGGATATTCAAGTGGTATAATAGCACACAAGTACAATAGTATTCAAGTGGTACCATGTTATAAATTAAAGGCAATAATTTGTCACAAAAAGGTAGCACCTTTCATTTTTAATCTAAAGCAAGGCAACTTTTAGTGATGAGGGCCACAGGAGAGATTAATGCTATTATAAAACTGGTTTGTCTTTAGCCTAATACAGCAAGCACCAATGAAAAGGATACACAACTCCTAATTAATTCAACAATAATAATACGTGAGTGAAATGAAATTTGTACCATTTTTCAATAGTCCCCACAATTATACATATTAGATATTTTTTTACCAAGCTGCAAAGGCTGCAGTAAAGCATTCTTTAAGAATATGTTTATCTCATTAGTTAAGTGGCACAACATACTGCTGATTGGCTTGGAAATGCCCTGCCATGAAGGGAGTCTTTCATTATTGAAAACAACTGAAAGTAACTTGATATGGTGTACAACAGGTATGTACAGGTTATGGTATGACCTTAGATTTGTTTTTCCTAAAAAATTCATACACATGAGCAGCACAATGGTGACATGCATTATTGTAGTGAAAGCAAAGATGATTCACGAGATGGATGCTTTTTTGTGGCAAGGCTGAGAGGAATGCATCCCACAGAACTGCTTAACTGTTCCCTGTAGCTATTGTGCCTCAGGAAAACAGCATGTGAGGATGATACCATCAGCATCCCAAATAACTGTGGCCACCATTTTTTCTGCACTTGGAACGAAAAATATTTAGCAGCAGTGAATGAATACACTTCCATGGGAAGATTGGTGCTTGGTCTCTAGACTGAGTAGTGGAATCCAAGTGTCTCATCCATAGTAACAATTAAGGAAGAAAGTAACATGCATTGTAGTAATAGATGAAAGCAGCAGGTTGAACAAGTTGAATTTATTATTTATATTCTTGGGTAAACACTTCCCATGACACACTTTATGATGCACTTCCAACATTTTCTGGTAAACCATGATAAGGATTTCTCAGCTCAGATGAAACGTATGATGCCAACATGCTCTTTTTCAAGGAAATTGGCACCATTTTCACTATGTCACGCACGCACACATGCACACACTTAAAACACTGCCAACAACTTATTTAGTCTGTACAGTGGCACCATCTTGTGGGAGGCACACCTCAAATAACCAAGACATCAAGCAAAGCCATTCATAACACACATATGACATACACAGGGTGATTTGGGAGGAATAGTAAATATTTTGAGATGTTATAGTAACAATTTTCAATGGATACGGAGATACAGCTGTTTGAAACTGGCATGCACAAAGCCACTATGAGAGGTATTAAAGAATGATAAACGACTTATTGTTTGCATTTACTGACTTTTTGAATGATACAAAACACAAATAATTGACTAATTTTTTACAGTCCACAATAAATGTTCGAAAATCTCACCGCCAACCTCAGCGCACTTTGCAACCCTTGTGGTAATATGATGTGTTGTCTTGGCATTCCTTTATGATGGCACCAGTATGCAAGGAAAAAAAGGGGGGGAGCAATTTGTCTGTTGTATCTACATTTTCTTTGTATACTGCGCTTTTCGTCCATTCCCACAAACAAAAATCTAACAGAGTGAGGTCTGGAGACCTCAGTGGCCAATGTATGGGACCATGGCGGACAGCAGATCCATTGTCGGGTATAATGTGCAGGAGCTCCATCATACTGAAAGTACATACTAATTCTTGTAGCCAAGGGAACATCCTCCAATAGTAGTGGAAGGTCATTTTGCAGTTTCTAAGACGATTTTGAAAAACAACAGGCCCAATCAACTGATTGTTGATGATACCGCACCACAGAGAAGTGATGTTGAAAATTTGTTTTTATGGTGGCATGTGGATTTTCGTCTGACCACCTATAAGAGTTACGAGTGTTGTTGATACCGTCAAAGGTAAAAGTAGCTTCATCGCTGAACAGTATTAATGGAATTTATCGGTGATTAGCATTTACCCAACAACAAAATTCCAATCATCTGCTGGTTGAAGGTGTTGCACCCACTGTATGTGAAATGGATACAAGCCGTAATGTAAGCCATACTCTTGTCTGTGGAATGCCGATACACGTAGAAATTCTTCTACGTGTAGGACTACGTTCTACTGACTGAAGAATGTAATGTGTTCTATTTCATCCACATTTTGTTCATTTGCACATTAAGAAGAAATATGCCGAGAACTAAACCAGTTTGGTGTAAATGCTCTTGAATCCAGTATTCTCTACAAGCAGCAGTAGCACTTCCACCACAAAAAAACGTAGAAAAACACTATATCGGCATATTCAGAATGTGCGAAGATGTTCGCAACAACACTTCTAAAGCCAAACAGTATCAGGTTATAACTGCTTCTTGGTAACATCTGATTCAGGGAGCTGTGCGCGCCAGTTTCAAACAGCTGTATCTCCGCATCCATTGAGAATTGGACATGCTTATATGAACTTTTTTACTCAGAATAATCGATACCTTCCAAAATATTTACTATTCCTCCCAAATCACTCTGTATATTAGTAGGACTTATAACTTGAAACCACCTTGCAGAAATAACAGAAATGTAGTGCTAGGGATACTGTCCTTCTTTAGAGAAAATAAGAACTTAATTTTTTGATCACTAATGTTATGAGTTAAAAGTTCACCACACGTGGGAAATAAATAATTATACAAGGTTATTCAAACCAGTGCAACACAAATATTAGTAATTAAACTTATTTTACACCTTTTATTATCACATTATGCAATCAAGTACAGCTACTCCCCGATTAAGGTAAGGGTTACGTTACACGTAACATTACGTAAGTCTTAATTTCCCTAAATAAGCATTTAGGGAAATTCCGCGCTCGCAACTATGTGCGCCGAAATCGCTGATAGAAGCAAAAAAGAAATGTTCAATGAACATGTAAATAGAATTATTTAATTTTTTTTATCTCATGCGCAGGAAAAATTATAAAAGTGTACAAAATTACAAAAATTTCAAAATTATAAAATTAAAAAAAAGAGAGAGGAGACGCATAACGTCAGCAAGTTTTACCTTTTGAGCATCTTTGCCAGAATTAACTCTCCAGCTGATAAACATGCCACTATGGAAGTTGAGTGCTGTGGAGATTTAGATGGGATTTTCCAAAACATCACAAAATTTCTCTGCAGCTGCAGAATCGGCACTGGCAACTTCATTGCATACTTTAATCTTTTGGAAACCAGCACGATGCTTGAACCTATTAAACCACCCATTGCTTGCCACGAACTTGGCTTGGGGTTTGCCATACTTATCCTTAATATCTTCATAAATACTTGTTGCTTTTGCTTGAATGGCCATTGGACTCAGGGGCACTTGCTTCTGAATCTGATTTTCTATCCATATTATTAGTAGCTGTTCCATCTTCGATATAGCACCTGAACACTGATTTGTGGTCACTGTTGATCTTAAGTGCATTGATCCTTTGACATATTCATTTATACGTGCACTGTCCCTTAAAATAGTATTCACTGTCGAAGCAGCGAAACCTAATTCCCTTGCAAGAGATGACAAACTTTGTAATTCTTAATCATTTTCGTCTTCATTTCTAAATCAATTTTGTTTCATTTCCTAGCACCGCCAGCACTTGCACTTTCCATTTGGTCCCTTTTCCTTCACCATTGCAATAAGTAAATAGGAATGAAGAAAAGATTCTGAAAATTTATTTGTTTTTTTATATGATTGAGATTTCAGTGAAATGGAACACATTTCACCATAATACTGTAACATAAAAACCCACACAATTCCAGTTATCGGTATTATCGCAAATGTAATAAGATCGAGTTTACTACCTGTTTATAACAGATTGCACTAAGAGAAAAGCCCAATAAACCGGAAAGTGCAAATTGTTTTCATTCTTTTATGGTAGTGAACTCCAGAAATATGTTTTAGAAAAATATCACAAAGGAATTCAAAACTGATTCTTATAACGGAACATATGATAATGATGAAAGCGTAGTACAATTTCCATTATAAAAATGACCTTGTAGAGAGATAAATAGCTTAGTTATATAGTGAAAATTTCAACTTCCAATATCTTGGAACGGATTACCAAAAAAAAAAAAAAAAAAAAAAAAAAAAAAAAAAGTGTGTGTTACTGGAATGCAAATTACGTTTCCATGATTTTTTTTAAGTTTGCACCGGCTGGCAAAAACTTACGTAAAGTCGAATTTTCATAAGTCAAGTATTACGTAAGTTGGGGAGTTCCTGTAATTATAATAATTACAATGAAAATGTCCACCTTCTACAATACATGCAAAAACTTTTCTTCGGCATATTTAATACCTTTTTTAATGCTTGAACATTATGCTCACAATTTCATTGTGAACACTGACATTCAGTTCTGCCAATGTGTGGAAATTATTTTTATTCATTACATTTCAACAAGCCCTACAAATAATAATAAGCAATATTAAATCTGAGAATCTTGGGGGCCATATATTTCATAAAGTACTGCCAATGTCTTCTTGAAACCAACAATAATGTTCATCACTGATGAATAGCACAAGCTGGCGTATAAAATCCTGGTATACATTTCCAACAATTGTGTTTAGCATTAGCAGCGGCAAATGATGCAAGAAAGCAAGCTTATACAGCATCTGGAAAAAAAAAAAAAAAGCACTTCCCACTTGTTTGTCACCTGTAATATTTTGTCTAGTTCTTCCTTGAATTTAATCAGAGTACCCCTTTCACAGCATCAAATGGAAGCCTGTTCCAACAATCAACTACCCACTGGCTGAAGGTATCATTCCCTCAATTTGAATTTATTCCCCCTTCATGTGCATAGTCTGAGCAAGAGTAAGGATGCAATGGAAGCCTGTTCCAACAATTAACTACCCACTGGCTGAAGGTAAACTATCATTCCTCAATTTGAATTTATTCCCCCTTCATGTGCATAGTCTGAGCAAGAGTAAGGATGCAATTAGCACTGAGCTTGCTCAATCCATTCAAAGCCTTAAACACCCTGATCAGATTTCTTCACAGGTGCCTAGTGTCCATTCAGATGCTGCAGTTAAAGAATCAATGCTGCAATTACCAAGAAAGGCTTCAAGATCTACAGCCTTCCTAAAATGGGGCTTCTAAACCTGTATACACTACTCAAGAAGTGGCCTAGCCATTGCCTTATACCAGGGGTCGGCAAACTACGGCCCACGGGCTAAATTCGGCCCACCCCCTCTTTTTAATCCAGCCCACGGGTTAATATTGTTTTTTACATTAAAAAAATTAAAAATAAATCAAATTACGCCCTGCAATAGCTGACAGTCGAGTTGAGAATAATGACCACATGTGGCACTACTGGCGTCGCATATTCGCTTTCTGTCATCTACCGTAGAACAAGTGTTGTCAGCATTTCTCTCAGTTTTGCTTTAGCGGCGCACGTGGTATTGTCTGTCATAGCGCTCTGCGATCTTTTTTTTTTCCCTTTTATTTATTACCCACCGTTTCCATGTCACCCTCAAGACCAAATATGAAGAGAAAAGTGTACTTGGAATTTCATGCTTTTAAAGCTCAAAGGAGTGTGAATTATTTTGTCATAGAAATAAATGACAAAGTATCATGTTTATTACGTAATGACACAATAGCTGTGCGAAAAGAGTACAATATACGTCGTCATTACCAAAGTAAGCATGCGGCACAATATTGAAAACTCACAGAAAATCAACGGAAGCTAAAATTGGAAAGTTTAAAACGTAATGCATCATCACAACGAAATTTATTCGTTAAAATAAAAAATTATAATGAAGCAGTAATTAAAGTAAGCTTACGAATATCTCATTTATTAGCCAAGAAAGGGAAACCATTTACCGATGGTTAATTAAATCATGTTTTCTTGTGGCAGCCGAAGAAATGTGTCCAGAGAAAATGGATTTGTTTCGGTCTGTCAGTCTTTCAGCAAGAACAACTGTTAGAAGAGTTGAGGACATCGGGAGCCACATCAAGAGTCAATTAAAAGACGAGGCAAAAAATTTCAAGTGGTTTTCGTTGGCTCTTGATGAGTCTACAGACATTACTGATACTGCCCAATTGTTGCTGTTTATTCGAGGAGTCAATACTGAGTTTGAGGTTACTGAAGAATTAGCTTCTATGAATAGTCTGCACGGAATAACTACAGGCGAAGATATCTTCAAGCAAGTCGAGAAAACGCTAACACACTACAATTTGCAATGGAATCAGTTAAAATGTGTCACAACTGATGGTGGTAAAAATATGTATGGAAGGGGGGGGGGAGGATTAGTTGGACAAACTTTTAAGGCCTGTGAAGAAGCTAAATGTTCAAAACCTCTGGTAATTCATTGTATTATTCACCAGCAGGCTCTTTGTGGGAAACAACTCAATTTGTCATGTGTTATTGAATCAGTTGTGTCAGCAGTTAACTTTATTCGCTCTCGTAGACTTAACCATCGTCAGTTTCATGATTTTTTATTAGAGATTGAAGCCGAATATCCTGATTTGCCCTACCATACAGCAGTTCGATGGCTCAGCAATGGAAAAGTTTTATTGAGATTTTTTGAACTCAGAGAAGCAATAGAAATTTTTCTAAATGAGAAAAACTGCCCACAACCACTATTATCTAACAATGAATGGCTATGGAAATTAGCATTTGCTACAAACATCGTGGGATATCTTAACGAATTTAACTTAAAATTACACGGGAAAGCAGTGCTCATATGTGAAACGTATTCTATCGTAAAGTCATATCATCAAAAATTTGCATTGTTTGAAACACAAATCACATTAACCAAGTTTGACCATTTTCCATGCTGTAAAAAATTTCAAATATTAGCAAAATCCCCATTCCCAAAAAAATTTGCAGCAGATATATTTTCTGAACTTAAACTACAGTTACAACAGCGTTTTTCAGATCTTGATGCAAGTGCAAAAGACATTTCCATATTTCAAAATCCATTTGGCTGTACAATTGAGGAGCTTCCATCAGACCTTCAATTGGAAGTGATTAATCTGCAAAATGATGATATGCTAAAGGTTAGGTTTAAAGAAATGGATCTAACCCAATTCTATAAATATCTTTCGGAAGATAAATACGGTCAATTCAAATCATATGCACAGGGATTTATATCTGTATTTGGGAGTACTTACATTTGGGTTTCATGAATTTTGAATTACCCTGTACCAGAAACACTCTTTGCATATGATTACTTCAAACTTTTTAAAAGTATTCAGATGTTTTTCATCAGAACAGTGTCTAATGTGATCCAAACTGGACAGTGTGCTCATACACAGACAGGTAGACAAATATAATTAAGCCATAATTAGATGTAACATATACTTCTCTCTCTTATCCTGCTGTCTTGGGGATGTTCTGTTCTGTTCTCTCCTGTGACAACTACTAGCTTGGCTTAAGCTCACTTTAGAATGAATTGATACCCATAAATCAACTTAAAATTACTAATATTGTTTTAACTGAATACATCACCAAAAGAGACAAATCTGTTATTCATTAAAAACTCAAAGGCACTCCTGTGACAGCTGATTCAGGTGTTCCTGAAACAGTAGATGGCCTCAATTAGCAACTGTATCAAAAGGTGAAGCCTATCCAAACAGCCAAGGGACATGTGGAAGGAGTGAGGATTTTATTTAAATGCACATACAGTCAGTCCTCGTATAACACGTGTTTACATTACACGAATTCGATCATACATGATTTATAAATAGGGGAACGATATCTTATATAACACGAACCGAGTTCGCTCATGCACGATTCGCCTTTGTGTTTACAAGAAATGGCAGTCGAACGCGGGAATCACCCCAACTGAACGCATCACGATAGGAATGAAGAGGAGATTCTGAAATGTATTTATGTGTTTTATATCAGTGAAGGGGAAACACATTTCACCATAATAACGTAAAATTCCAGCTATGGGTATTATCGCGAGTGCAATTAGATTGAGTTTACTACCAGTTTATAACAGTTTCCACTAGCAGAAACGCAACTGGAAATTGTTTTTATTGTTTTATGGTAGTAACCCCTAGAAATGTGCTTTAGTAAAATGTGAGGTGTTAATAGTGTATCTCTGCCTTTACGGTGTTGTTTATTCAGTTGCTACACGCGTGCAGCTTTGTTTATGTGTATCAAGCGTGCCTCCTCATTTTGTAATTGTGCTTTATTCCCCAAAAATGAGTAAAATACTTAAAAGGTGTGAAAAGGAAGCGTCCTGGTGAAGACACTGCAGATTCAGACAGAAAAAAAAAAAAAAAAAAAGCAATATCGATATTTTTTTTTTTTTCTTTTTAGGAGCATTAGCAACTAAGGCCATATTGCTCTGGGGATATGTGGTGGTCATTCCCTGACCTTTCCGCATCCTCCGTATTTGGTGGCTCACGGGCTCGAACCCCGGTCTAATCAGGAAGCGTGTGCGACGCACTGCTGCTCCTGCCCACCTGGCTACGGAGGTGCCTCAATATCGATAAACAGAGGCGGACTGGGTCAAAAATTCTTACCCGGGAAAATTTGTAGTGTCCTCACACTAGCGTTTATGGCCAAAATCACACCGGCCACCAGGGTTTCCCCGGTAAGGCTTATGGCCAGTCAGCCACTGTCGATAGCGAAAAAATATGAAACTGTGAAACGCTTTGAGCGAAATGAAAGACCATGTGATATTGCACGTGCTACAGACCTAAATGAGGCAACGCCGAGAATTACAAAGAATGCAGAGAAAATAAAAACAACTTTCATAGCAGGAACAACCCAAAGGGTAATTAAAATCCATTAGATTAAGGCACAAAGAATTGGAAGAGATGGAACGGCTGTCATCTGTTTGGATAGAAAATCAAACAAAAAACAAGTTTGCTTACGATAGAAGCAAAAGCATTAGCAATATTTTATTACGTAATAGTTGTAATAAAATATGTATTTTATCCGTAAAAAATACGTATTTTTTATTATATTATAATAAAATATATAATAATAATAAAAAATATTATAAAAAATTATAATATTATTTTTTATTACGTATTTTAATCGTTATAAAATACGTAAGCATTTTATTACGATTATTTATTGTGTTTGGTAATGTTTTGGTTACCAATGTGTGTTCAATCTTGGGTGGTCGGCACCTAACCCTATTTTTCCCATAGGGCCTGTTGTTTATATTGCACGAGGGTTTCTAGGAACACAACTATCGTGCTATACGAGGACTGACTGTATTGAATTACACAGTAATGCTTCTCTGCATTCTATTTTTCTGTCCAATGCAGAAAAGTGTCTATAATCTAATTATTTCAATGCCTACCATGAAATAAAAACCCTGATCCAACTAATAATTAAGGCCTACTATACTAATTAAAATGCATAAATTTAACAGGAAGACAAAATTAGTTTCTACAAACATGTTATGTCCAAGTTGTATTTTAACAAAGTTCAGGAGAGTATACAAGGTACCAAGTGCTTGAAAACTCATAATGATGAGGAAATACATTCTACAATCACCTTAGGTGAATTTGTAAGTGGGATGCATGGAGTTCTAAGACAAAGCCTAATGACTTGGTGGAAATCTCCCAAGTGGGAATTCTGGGTAAAATGACAGAATACAAACTTACAGGAAAGAAATGTAACCTTCCAACCTTCCACAGCATCACATAAGGCCATGCTTTCAAATTTAAAAATCAGATTTTGTTGGCAGTGGAGCTGCACCACAAGAGGAAAGATTTTATTGAAACATTAAAAGTCAGACCTCTCACTAGCTAAATATTTGCTCCCATTCCAACAGGTGCATCTCCTTCCTCAACCCAGATACCATCTCTGCTCATCTTCTTCTCCTCCCATCTGTCACACCCCCCTCAGCTTTTGACACCACTTTTAGTTTTCAAGGTATTCATCACAGTAATGTTAATGCTCTGCCTCTCCAAACTGATTCCCCCTGCGAAAGCTAAGTTCAGCCATTCTTGTAAGAAAATGCAAAATGCTCAGTAATTGTCTCTCCTCTTAAGGTCTTTTCTTTAAGAGTAAAGAAAACACTTTACACTAAAAATTATTCCATGTTCACCAGAAAAGTGTGCCACATGCCCATTTCTATATTAATTTTCAATGTTTCCAGGTTTTCTTTTTTTAAGTGCATTAGCATATATGCATAATATGCCTACTGTCTTCACCTTGTCTGTTCAATTGCTTGCATGTAATAACTTGGGCTCCTAATGGATGGATTTTCATGAAATTTTATATTTCGGCCTTTTAAAAAAGATTTATTCAGCCATCCCAAATTTCATTAAAATCAAACCAAGAGAAATTAACATTTATTATTTCTTTGTCCATTCATTCATCCATCTACATGTAATAACTTGACACAGTAGAATTTTCATGAAATTTTATATATATATATCTGCTCTTTTATAAATTATTTCAATAATGTATAAAAGAGCAGATATATTTGTCAAGCCTTCCCAAATTTCATTAAAATTGAACCAACAGAAATCCCACAATTATTATTTATTTTTTCATACATATCACAGAGGCTATCCATATACTGTAGATCATAGCTGAAGAACCACATATTACATCTGTTGCCATGTGCTTATTGGAGAAACGAACAGACATGGTGGATGCACAGAAATGAAATGTTCTTGTTTCAAGAAAAAAGTCAATGTTTTTTTTGTTGTTATAAATCATGAATTATAACTATCTGCTAACATGACTGAAATGTAGCACACTGCGCACATTAACTAACTTGTTTTAAACCAGCAGTTTTGCTACCTTGAGATATAGCATAAAGCAATCAGAATTTTTTTTTAAACTCATTATACAATATAATACCAAAATTAAGAATAAAATTTTAAATTATTGCTCCTGCTTTTTCTCACCAAAAAACTGATTGGCGAATAAAATACAAGTGCCTGCTAAAGTGTTAACTTCCTATTGAAGAAGTCCTTAAGATAGGAGTCATAATATCTAGTGCTACATTTATAAAGTTCAAAATTCCTATTAAATGTTTTATTCTATATTGAAGTGCACCTTAATTACATCAAGAACAGCTGACATTTCCTCTGTACCTGCCATTTAAGATGATATAGTCTGTATTGGTTGGCACAAAACAGATGTATTGACACTATTAACTGCAATAACACTTCTGTTTCATGCCATTACAGACCATATCATCCAATGAATTCTGTGTAATTGTTAATATTTTAAAACCACACATGAATTATTCTAACATTTTTGTTAATACTATTTCATATAGCAAGTGTTACTAGGATAATACTGCTAATTTCCTGAATATTTATAGTTAAAAAGTTTCAGTTCATTTACAGCTGTTGAGAAGAGTGACATGTCAACAACACAATCAGAGATGGTAGACTCCAGATACAAATGCAATCACAATATGCAGTCTTATACAAACTGAACAAGGAATTTAAACTCATTACTATGCAAGTCCAGTATTTCAAAACTACAACAGCTATCTTTCAGACTGTTTCACAGAATCACTGTCTGTCAGTATACATAATTTTTTTCCACCTCTTCCTTATAACTTGAAATTAAGTTCATTGTGATACTTGAAGATGTTGAAAAAGTATACAGGACTGATGCATTAAACTGATATGCTCTAATTCATTGTGCATAACTGTCAAAATCTGCTACCATGTCCCACAGTTCAAACTCAAACACCCTATAACCCCTTCATCCAGCAAGCTCTTTGTTGTGAACATTTCATGACTGGAAAGAAAAGTGAGATCTGAAACTCTGAACTTTGCATGAAACTCTGTCTATTTTCAATCATAATTACAGTACACAAACTTACCCAATCTGCAATTGTATTCCACTATATACTCTGGAAGTTTCTTTCAATTAAAGCAATATTCCTTAATGTAATTCACATTAGCAAGGTCTATGATACAAGTTATTTACTAGTAATGCCCACTCATTTGTTGACTTGAAATAAAAATTCTACAACTATTCAATATTTCTTCAACTGCTGTTAGATCCACATTAACCAACATGTCATGAATTCACTGTTGATAATGACAAAAAACAAGATCCTTTTTATTGTCTTTGCTGTTCCAGCATATTTTAGATTTTGCATAATGTGGTGTCAGCATACTGTCTGCAAATTGTGCTTGTTCTACAATCTGATTTCCTGTTTTGCTGGATGGGTTTCCATACAAAAAAAAAAAAAAAAAAAAACAGTTAAAAAAAACAAGAAAAGTTACTTAATGCTTCTGGAAGGAAAACCAAGTAACTGTTCCTCAAATATAGACTAATTCAACAACAGTAAAAAGGCACAGAACTTTCCAAGCATTTCACACAGAGTGTGAAAGAAAAGCAATTATAACTGCTTCATGTCCAATTATGACTTATTCTACCCAACACATATCAGAAATTATGACTTGTATAATTTCTTCATGGTGAATAACAGAACATCTTGTCTACTCTTCTGTTTCTGTGTCCAAAAGTATTTAAATTACTTAGTATTATCCATTTATTTAAAATATATGGCACTGCCATAGCAGATTACTTGACTTATTAGTGCTTTGTCACATGGCGGTTTATTAATAATACAGGAATACCTTGCATAGCGCGGTTTCGAACAGCACGGCTTTTGCTATAGCACTGTTTACAAATTGAAAAAAAAAATTAACTGCGTTATGCACCAATGAATTTGATATGTATGTATGTATTATAATGCCAGCACATAGGCCAATGCATTATGGATTCAAGGCCATGCTAACTGTTGTCGCAACTCCCTTTATATATGGACTCTGCTAGCATTCATACATTAGTAAACAGTCTAGATTCCGAGTAGTGAGGTCGTTCACAGTGCATAAGCTGTACAAATATTTTCCACCATGTATTTTTATTAAAGATTATTTTTTTAAAAACGTTACACATTTATATGCAAATATGAGTGGAAAGAAGAAATGTAACTGCACTGAGAGTTCTTCTAGATCCAAACATCGAACGAGGTATGAAAGTAAGGCAGGTGTTGCAAAATGACATTCGATGTTATAAAGAGATGTATGCAGATAAAAAGAAAAGAACTGTGCAAACTAAGCTGATCAGTTATTTTTCAAAATAAAAATACAGTACATACTTCACTTATATTCTTTTGGTATGTACATACTGCAATAAAAAATCTTTTGTACTGTACTTAATAGTATTTTTCATTTTTATCATTTTAATTTCTTTTTTTGCAAGAACTTCGTGTGCATCAATTTAAAGTAAACAAACACATATTTTTGCAACTCGACCCATATAATCAAATTGTCGGAATGCATTGCATTAAAATATATACTAATAATACCTCGATCAGCGCGGTTTCGCATAGCGCAGTATTTTTTTGGCACGAATTAACTGCACTATGCGAGATATTCCTGTATATAATACTAATAAACACAAAACGATAGTGAAGAAGTTCAATATGAGCTATCATGTGGTACGTGGAAGTAGAACTTCAAAATTATAAAAAGTAAGAAGACTAACCTTTCTTCTCTTAGGTTTTTGTGATCAGCAAGATTTCTTTGCAATTTTCTTCGCATTTCTAAGAGAATAATGATTCTGCCAACAGTGTGTGCATTTTTTATGAAAATAACTTCACACCTTTGTAAAACAGCATGACATTTATTCCCATAGTAGGCTCTTGTAAAGCCAATCTGTAGACTCTTGTGAAGCTATATAGTTTCAAGTTCAGATGCTGCAACCTCATGAAGAAAGACTGCATCATTTGATAATTTTCTCTACAAATTAGATAATTGGATGTAGCTTCCACACATCTAAAAATCACTGACAAGTACCCCTTGGCATATTTCTTATTTATTATATTTTTATTATTTGCATATACACCATGCTTCAGTACTACAAGCCTACTTTGTTTATTTGAATTTGCCAGAATGCCACTGTATTTTAATTACAAAATAAATAAATAACAATAATAAACAACAAATCACCAATCAAGTACTATCACTCCAACAAGGCAAAAACATAGAGAAAATACTAAGTTTCAGATGTATGCATGCAAAAGGAAATATAATACTAATGGCATTCAGCACAAACTAAGACAAGGTTGTAGTAATGAGAGACTTTGTTAATGGTACATGTTACTGGGACTAACTTTTCAAACCTTGATGCAGTTTAAAATCAGTTTATGGCAATGGTGACTTAAAACAGTGAAAAGTTACTTAATGTTAAATTCTATTTAAATTTCATATTGTACTGTTATGTTCTGGAGTACTCAATGGGTCATTTTTATTATTATTCCAAGAAATTTTCACTAACATACAAATAAAATTCGGTAGCACCTTCAGTAAACTGTCAACTGAAAAACAGTGAATTAGCCCATACTACTATGAAATGGATATAACTGAAGCTATTAATTCCATAGTAAGATTGATTAGAACTATATTCAATAGTTTCACTATTTTATTATGAAACTATTTTTAATAATTTTATATTCAAATAATTAAAGGAAATTAATTTATAACCATAATAAGAAAAAAATAGTATATCTCAAATAGGAAATTCCACTTCAAATTTGGAGCCATGAATTTAAAAAAATAATTTTAAATGAAACAAAAACAGCATATTTCAAATTCTACTTCAAAATTTATATCTTTGAAGTTAGGTGTGGTGAAAAAGAATTGGTTGCCTTTATGTTTCATAGCCAACTAAAATTAAATCAATAGCCTCAAAGACCAACACTGATATTTTATAATAAAAAGCTCTACAAAAATAGCAGATACTTGAAAAAAGAATAAAAATATATACAAACATATAATACTAACCTCTACCAATTTCAAATTAAAAAAATAAAATAATAAAAATTTTTGAAACTGAAATTAAATTTAAAATATTTTTTTTCAAGTAATCAAGAAATGAAAACTATTCAGATATAATTAACATAAATTTTAATTTATTGGATAGTAAAAATACCACTATTAAAATATTACAGAAATGAGCTTTGCATAAAAAAAAAAAAAAAACCCTGATAATAGCAATTATACTATTAGAACTTTTCATTTAAAAATATAAAAATCTGTGAAAATAACAAATAACCTGGAAAAAAAGAAAATTATAAGCATGTTAAACAATATTAACAATATGAAAAGTTAATTGAAACACAAAAGCATATAAATTTAATGGTTAACTAAAATTCACAAAGATATTGCCTTCTAAGAAGAAAATGATTTACACAGTTGTATAAAATTATATTCTAAGATCAAAATATAGCATGACAAATCTTAAACTGGTTTGTAACCAGCAAGTAACTTTCTTAAAAAAATGTTATGGTTTACCAAAGAGCTATATTAGCCAAAACAAGAGCACAAAACAGTTTCCAGAGGAAACAAGAAATACTGAATAACAACAAAATGTCACTGATATCAGAGAATCTTCTTGAATGTCTCCCAAACCACCAGTTTCAGAGTTTCTATTATCTGGTAATAGTAATCGTAAGTATCTTTCTATATGTGCACACCTGAGAATTCTAATTTGCAGCTTTGAATTTTATTGCTCTTGCAGTTTAGTAAACCAGTTTCATAAGAATCTCAAATGCTGAGCAGTTTTTTTTTTTTTTTTTTTTTTTGAGATGGATCTGTGTTATCTGGTGACAGATGATTAAATCACAGAAAGAAAGCTTTATACTTTTTTCCCCATCTCATCCAATTTGCTAAAAGTATGCCTATAATACAAGGCACACACTAATGAAATTTGAACAATGTCATCCAATTTGCTAAAGCAGGATGCACTTTTAGTTTAAACAAGCGACACAAATAATAAAATCAAAGTTCAAATTTATGGTTATCAGTGAGGTAGAGGCCAGTAACAAGTTATCACATTTAATGCTTTAATATCTTTTCTTCCCCCCACCAAGGATAAGGTTACAATTTATTTTTATACATTACTGAACTAGTCAAAAATACAAATTACATAAGAAACAATCAATATAATACATAATATACAATAACAAGAAACATTTTAAAAGCAAACTGAACAATGTTGGCCTTCTTGGTCAAAGATGTTTAGCCATGACTGAGGTTCAACTTAATATGGCAATAATAATAATAATAAATTATAAAGTTAAAGGATAAATCATTAGAAGGATTCTCACCTGTATCTTTCTTCCTCATTAATCTAATATCTTTAGGCTCCAAACCATATCTGGTGACTTCATTCCTAAGCTATTAAATAAGAAGGAAAAATGTGCAGACAATTAGAAATTTTAAAATTTATTCTAATAAAAACAACATTTACCTTAAATTTAATTATTCAGCAAGCAGTACAATTTCATACTACAAAAAGTGAACCTCATATAACAACAGTTCACAAATTAAAAAATCATGTATTATTAAATGGTACAATTATTAAATAGTACAAAATAAGGTATATAAAAAAAGAAGCAACTAAATTCTACATAGCATAATTTTATCTATATGAGCAATAGCAATTACATCTGAAATAACCAAATTTACAATAAAATATAATGATTAGTAGCCATTCTGTAATAGTAATACAAAATCATTATAGCAAAATAATGTGTATCAATATTTATATGGTAAATACTTGAAAATCATACTATTAGAAAATAATCTTCAATTACAAGGAATGTTCAATAAAGACTATTAACACCTGATCAACTGCAAGTTTGCATGGAGGTGTGTTAAGAGCTGCAACAGATGGTTACTGAAGATGACAACATAAGCTGTTTGGAAGTCGACATCATTGCCAACACCAAAAAAAGCAAAAGTTGTGGCTTCAGCAGGAAAGGTTATGGTCATCTCTTTTTTTGACAGTCAAGGAATAGTTTACCAGCATGTTATGCCACATCATATGACTGTTACATGACTTGGTTACAGAACTGTGCTACACAGTTTGTGGGATCACATTCATCGTGAATGACCACAACTGCACACAGGTGGGTGGATGCTAAGACAATGCAAGACCTCACAGTGCTCATACTGTCATCAAGTCAAGCACTTAGCCAGCATTAATGTCAAATGTGTTCCTCATCCATCCTACAGTCCTGAACTTGAACCCTACAATTTTGTCAAAAAATGGTTTCCACCATGTTTTTGAAAAAATGCTGGAGTAAGCATTTCATGAAGTGGAGATTACTTTGAAAAAGATCATAAAAATATGGACGAGTAATAAAGGTAGGTTTAGAAAAAAAATTATAAGCATTCTTTACTCAACAGCCCTTGTAGACATACAAAACTCAAGACAAATATCGTGAACAAACATATATTCAAGAACAGTTTTGATAATGTATAAAAGATCATTTTAGAAGTAAACTGTTTAGCAAAAATATTCAAAAAAATACTTGGTATGGAATGTTGCAGTACAACGTCCAGTAGTAGTCTGCCAACATAGGTTCATTCCAAAAACTTGATAGCGATTTTCCACTGGCCCAATATCTTAACAGAATCATCCCCTGTGCTCATCACTCATGGTTTTCAGGAAAGAAGTACAGGAACTCCCCAACTTACATAAGGGTTGTTCCATGGAATGCTACGTAAGTCGGAATTTCCCCCATGCTTGTGCAGCACTCGCAACTGTGCTCACTGACTTGATTGAATCAAAAAAGAAATGTTCAACGAACATGTAAATAAAATTAATTATTGTATGAATTCAATTTTTTTATCTCATGTGCAGGAAAAATTACAAAAGCGTGCAATTTTAAAAAATTTCAAAATTACAAAAAAAGAGAGGAGACAGGCATAACATCAGTAAGCTTTACCTCTCGAGCATCGTTGCCAGAATTGACATCTTCACCTGATAAGTAGGCTGCTGCGAAGATTGAGGGCCGTGGAGATTTAGAAGGGGTCGGCTGCTCAACCTTACGAAAGAACATATTAACAGATGACTGGAAAGTGACTTTTTTCTGTTCATCATAGTTTTCTTTGTAGCAAGCAAGCATATCATTCACCCCTCTGTTAACTTTTAAGAATCGTTCGCTGTCAGGATCCATCTTCTCAAACCTCGCCATTGCCGATGTAATTTCACAAAATGCCATTGCCATTTCTCTCTCTCTGGTGAAGCGTCTCGGCTCCTCATTTGGTTTATCTTGAGCTTCGTCTGCATTTTCTTCTTTCACTATCACTGTCTGCAAGTCAATAAGTTCTTCGTTAGATAATTCCTTCTCTTCTTCCTCTATTAACTCCACGTCTTTGGCATCAACCTCCAACTGAAGTAGCTCTACAACCTTTACAATCTTATCTGTAACCTCTTCATATGATTCTTGTTTTCAAATCCTTCGAAGCCTTTTACGTGCTGTGGGCATATTTTCTTTCATGCACCATTTAAACAACTTTTAGTAATTTCTGCCCAGGCCTTATTAATGTTTAAGATGGCATGGTAAATATTGTAAGATTTCCAAGTCTCTTAACGTAAAATTTTTCTCATTATCTACTGCAGACAATGCCTGAGCAAATGTTGTGCGTGAATAGTATGCTTTTAAATTCGAAATAACACCTTGATAACCCAAGTTGGATGAGTGAAGTCGTGTCTGGCGGTAGAAATATGACTCCCACGTTCGAATTGAAATCATCTAGATGCATAGGATGTCCAGGAGTATTATCTAATAGAAGCAAAATCTTGAAAGGAACGTCATTTTCTTTATATTTTTCAACCTCAGGAATGAAGCAGCATTTAAACCAATCCTCAAATAGAGATATTTTTATCCATGCTCTCTCTAGTTCGATCGGAAATGCACGGGTAAGGCGGCTTTACTGATGTCCTTAAATGCACGAGGATTTCCAGAATGGTACACAAGCAATGGTTTTAATCTGTAATCTCCTGCTGCATTAGCCCTAAGCAAGAGCATGGCCCTATCTTTTGACGCCTTGAAACCTGGCATTGTATGTTCGATCCGACATTTTTTCCAACACATCACAATTTCTCTGCAACTGCAGAATCAGCACTGGCAACTTCACCTCATACTTTAACGTTGTGGAAACCAGCACAATGCTTTAACCTATTAAACCACCTATTGCTTGCCACAAACTTGGGTTAGGGTTTGCCGTACTTATCCTTAATATCTTTATAAATACTTGTTGCTTTTGCTTGAATGGTCATTAGACTCAGGGGCACTCACTTCTGAATCTGATTTTCCATCCATATTATTAACAGCTGTTCCATCTTCAATACAGCACCTGAACCCTGTTTTGTGATCTTAAGTGTGTTGATCCTTTGACATGTTCTTTTATACGTGCACTGTCCTTTAAAATAGTATTCACTGTTGAAGCAGTGAGACCTAATTCCGTGGCAATAGATGACAAACTTTGTCCTGCTTCATAATTCTTAATCACTTTCACCTTCATTTCTAAATCAATTTTTGTTTCATTTCCTGGCACTATTACCACCTGCACTTTTCGTTGGTTGCTTTCCCTTCATCATTGTAATACGTAAATAGGAATGAAGAGAAGTTTCTGAAAATTTGTTTATTTTTATATGATTGAAGATTTCAGTGAAGCGGAACACAATTCACCATAATAGCGTAAAAAACCCACACAATTGCAGTTATCGGTATTATCGCAAATGCAATAAGATCGAGTTTACTACCCATTTATAATTAGATGCACTAACAGAAAAGCCCGATGAACCAGAAAGTGTAAATTGTTTTTACTGTTTTTGGTCGTGACCTCCAGAAACATGCTTTAGAAAAATATCACAAAGGCATTCAAAATTGATTCTTATAATGGGAACATATGATAACAATGAAAGGGTGGTGTAATTTCCATTATATGACCTTTTAGAGAGTTAAATAGCTTAGTAAAGCAGCAAAATTTAACTTCCAAGGGCTTGGAATGAATTACCAAAAAAAAAAAAAAAAAAGTGTTATTGGGTTCACATTATGATATTTTCACGATACCTTCATATATTTCTATGGGATGTAAAATACGTTTCCACGATATTTTTTAATTTGCACTAGCCGTCAAAAACTTACGTAAAGTCGAATTTCCGTAAGTTGAGTATTGCATTTGTGTAGTTCCTGTATAAACACACAAATGCAAGAAATGAAGTTTCAGTGACACATGAAATCCCATTTCTTTATATGCACTGAGCAGTTTCTGAACTCCATCTTTATATATGTGGGAGACCCGTGGTTACTAAAAAAGTTGACACAAAGCAATCTGAATGCCTGCCATGTTTTTAGTTCTAATACAATGATGCATTTTTCAAAGCTGTCATTCTCCAGAAGCTCTCTAATTTGAGGCCCCACAAAGATCTCTCTTTTAATTTCACAGCTCTGACCTTTAGAAATTTTCTGCTTAAGTAATAAAGCCTCTCCAATTTATCTTACCCACGGTTTTTATGAAGCTCTTCATTAGGCCAGGTTTAATGTTGAAGGAGAATCTTCACTGGATCCACTAAAGGCACATACTGCACACTTATTGATTCCTGTTATATGTGCTTCTTTGAGGCCAGCCAGGTCTGATTTAATGGTCTGCAGTACAATGGCTGTCCCACAGGCATAGGAAACAATATTAAGAGAGCCTTCCTTGCATGCCCATTAACATACTAATAACTTTGAGGTCACAGTAGATATTCCACCGATGGGTGCGTATTGAATGGCTTCATGTTACAGTAGTAGTAGTAGTAGAGGCATGTGATGCAAGAAGTAGAAGTTTATGTAGCATCAGCCAAGAAGGGGGGGGGGGGGGAAATCCATAATAAGACATTCATACATCATACACTTGCCTGTCCATTCCATCTGCAGCTAGAGACTCATCATACTCTTCACAATCCTCTGGTCTGTAGATTACCGCACACATTTTATTCTGGCAGGCATAACTTCTGACTCGGCAAAAGCTCTTTTCATGCTCGGCTGCTTTTATAAGAAGCATTACCCCACCACCCCTCCTATCTTTCCTAAATACATTATACATACCAAAATGGAACTCATCATCCCCAAATTCTATGTTGCACCACATTTCTGTTAACTCATTTATGCCAGTATTTATCCTAACCAGGAATTCAAATTCACCCATTTTATTGACAACACTCCTGACTTTACTGTATACACAGTTAAGACTAAGTATTCGTCTATAATTAACTACTATAGACAACTGACACTATACCCTCATGTGTAATCTGAGCAACAGGAAGGATGTCATCAATTTAAGCTTACTTAATCCATTCAAAGCCTTAAACACCTGAGACACCCCTTGAAGTTATTTAGGCATGCTTTCCTAGCTTTATGCAACAGCCTTCAAACTTCATTGCAAAGAACTAAAGAAGCAATATCATTCATATATAATGTGTATTTGTGACAATTCCCTAAAATCTCCACTGATATTATGGCAGTAGCAGAGTGTTTACAGTAAAGAATGTCTACCAAAGCTTTTTTCTTTTTCAATAATGAGACACTTTATATGTTCTTCTTAACTAAGAATTTCTGCTTTAGTTTAGAAGTTTGGCTTTATCTTTGGAGAGATTAAGATCTGTGATGAGATCATTCAGATCATCTTGGATAAACAGCTTCAGCTGTGATCTCGTCATTGGGTGGTACTCAGGATTGGCTGAAGTTCCATTACTATTAGTAGTGACAAATGATACAAGAGAGCATCAGCCGAAGGGGAAAATAAAAACACCAATACTTCTCATATCACCTGTCCATCTCATCAAAGTGTCTAGTTCTTCCTTCAATTTATTCAAACTACCTACTTTCTACAACACCAGATGGAAGTTTGTTCCAACAATCAAGTACCTAGCTGAAGAAAATTTCTGCACATCTGACCTGCAGTCATCCTTCCTCAATTTGAATTTATGCTCCCTCATGTGTAGTCTGAGCAAGAGGAAGGATGCCATCAATTTAAGCTTACTTAATCCATTCAAAGCCTTAAACACCTTGAGCAGATCTCCTCACAGGTGCCTAGCCTCCAGGCACTGAAATTTGCAGAACTGAAGTATATTCTGGTAAGAGCAGTCTTTTGTTTCCCTCACTAATCTTGTTGATTTTCTCTACACTTGTTCCAAAAGATCCTATTCAAATGAGGCTTCCAGACTTGTATGCAGTACTCAATATGTGGCCTAACCACTGCCTTATAAAATGGGATAATCACCTCCTGATTCCCTACTGGCAAAATTCTTATATATCAATGACAGCCCCATGAGCTGTCCTGGCAGCCTGTCTGCACTACACATTCTCGGGTCTCTGCCAATTACACCATCATCATATTCAATCTCATCTTATAAAGAATCTAGTTCATGCTGCAGGGGCACCAGAATTGGCATACTATCATCATGATTGATTTCATTATCCAATCCAGGTTCAATAAACAATCTTATACTTATTCTTCACAGAACTCAATTACATTCACATTACAAAAGTAACAATCACCATTGTAGCCTTTTAACTCACTCCATATCATGGGTATTGCAAATGGTATCAGCTTTTTCCTGTTGTTCAACCAGTCACAATCTGTTTGAACAAGTGGTATAAATACTGTGGTGCTCACACCTCATTCTAGTCACCTACAGAATACCTAAGGTATGAATGGTAAATTTTCTGAATATCATCATGTTTGTGCACCATTGTGATTTAGTTAAAGAGCTGCACACAGAATTTGTTGGAGTGATTTCTGCACTTTCAAGGCAAAACAAAGAATGTGTTTCGGTGATTCACCAGATCTTACCTGAAACAATTTATAATAAAATAATTAAATTATGAAATAACAAGGATATAGGTATATTCAAACAATGACATAAATGTATATATATAAACAATAATAATGAATAAATAACTATATTCATGTAGGCTGAATGAATAAGTATGCAAGTAGTATAATCAATTTCATTATATTCATGTACACAAAAACTGGACATGCTAGAAGGATACCGAAAACAGACTTAGAATCAGTGTCTAAAGGACTATTTAAATCACATATTTTTTTACACTGAAAATTACTTGCTGACTTGTGTAATCAACTGCTACCATCTACTTGGCTCCTAAAATTTTAGTCAATCTATCCAGCTGTACATTACATTTATACACCCACTGCTACCACTGGCATTAAGGAAATTTCAGTCACAAGGATCCATTACATACCATCTTTAAAGCAGTAGGACCTTTGATCTTAAATAGTATTCAGATATTTTCATGATTACTGCCTTATCTAAGCAGTGATTAGAAGGAAATTCTTGTAGGGGAAATAGCTTTTTTTTTTTCCATCTTTCGTAGTAAGCAAAAAACAAAAACTGACTTACGTGTATGATAATATTAATGTACAAAACAAGTTCAGCTGAAATGCTTTAAGAGTATGAATCGATAAGATAAATGAATTTTATATCATTTTGTAAATGCAAGAGATGAAAAGAATCTTCTAAGTTTGATATTTATTCTATAATTTACAAGATATGAATGAAATGTTCCCAGATTATATTTAATAAAAGTGATTCTACCATTGCTTGATGAATTTCTGGGATGGTTATTTTTGATCGCCTTGCACATCCTGCACTTTTTTTCATGACACATTCAGCAAGGCTACCGCTGAATATTTTATGCCCACAGTTGAACAAGCAAGAACCAATGACAGAGAGGCCTGATCTCGGAGCGGCTTTCACTCCCCCTCCTACAGCAGCGAGAGGTTCAGAATGGAAGCAGAGGGTGCTAAGTAGGGCTAACCGGTTTTATAAACCGGTTAAATCCGGTTTTCATATTGAGTTGTTAAAACCGAAACCGAGCTTCTAAAACTGGATTCGAATATTTTCTTAGTTAGCCCTCGAATATAGTTTTTTGTTACGCATATTTTCTTTTGTTTGTTTGTTTGTCTGGATCGTTCAACTGCTTTATATTTTAAACATGTTTTTTTTTTTTATTTTGTTTAGGTACGAATCTCATGGGCAAGTGGCCCAAATCTAGGAGGGATACCTTTTATCTTCCCACCTGTATCATGGCACGATACAGGTGTACTCATTTACGACTGAGTGAGTCGGAGCGATAGCGTAGAAAACGCCCAACATTTCTCCGTTCCATCTATCTTGCTCGCCGGGCAAGTTATGGAACGCCTTATTGATGGTTACCCACTAGAAACAGATTCGCTGAATATTGCATCAAATTTCAATCGTAGAAAGTTTTTTGCTTCTTTATTCTTATTAAATTTGCGATCAAATGTTCTCCAAAAAGCAGCTTCACCAAATTTAGCTTTTATGTAATTTTGAAAATACAATAGATTTAATTGGGGGAAAAAAATTGCAAGTAAATAAAAAATTTCTTTCGTGAAAATTTTGAAACTTGCCTCGTTTAGACTCTTCATTCAGTGCTTGCGGGAGTGACGCATAGTATTGTGCCTTTGTTATCTTCAATATTTTTATTTAAAATTGTCGGTGATATAAATTTATACTAATTAATATTTATTACTCTTAATATGTCTAAGATGAAATCAAATGTATGGAATTATTTTGCTCGAAAAAACAAAGATGAAGCACAATGTTCGAAATGTCAGAAGATAATGAAGTCGTCTGGAGGATCTACATCATCTTTAATGTTGCATTTAAAGAAAATGCATCAGATTGACATTAAACAAGATAACAGCGAACCTCCCGTAAAAATGGTAAGAACATTAGAAAACTTTATCGTTAAAAAATCTATGGAAGAAGAGATTTCAAAATTAGCCGCTTTAGATGGATTTTCTTTTAATTCAATTGCCAAGAGTGAGTTTATACAATCAAGCCTTCACCTTCAGAGAAATAAATACGATAAATTACCACCAGCCTCAGTGAATGGAATTAAAAATATAGTTAAATATACATAGTTATATATTAGAAATTCATTGGTTTTGGGTGCACAGTGTTCATTGACTCTAGACGAATATACAAAATAAAAGGTATATGAATATACAGTAAATGTGCATTCAAAAGACAATCATTGGTCGTTAGGTCTTATTGAGATTAATGGTTCACTTGATAGTAGAAGAACTGAGCAAATTGTGAATGGATACTTGAAGGAATTTGGTTTAAACTTGGATGAGGATATTGTTTCCTGCACCACCGATGGAGCAGCAATGATGATTAAGTTTGGCAAGCAAATTACGCCTAATCATCAACAATGTATAGTCCATTCTATACATCTGTCAGTTATAGATGTACTTTATGAAAAAGCAATCAATTATGGTGCCACAGTCTGAGTCTCCCAAAGACAATGAAGAAAATGAAAATAATGAGGAAAGTAGTGATGATGAAGAATTTGAAGAAAGCCAGCAAGGCATGCTTTATCAAACCGACTTTACCAATGAGCTCATTTATTTCTTCAATCCAATGGCCAATATTGCACAAACTATTAACAAAGTCGGAAAAATTTGAAAGCTTTTTCGAAAATCGCCTACCAAAAATGACATATTACAAAATTTTGTTAAAGCAAAATTTAATGGGAAAGAATATAAACTTATATTAGATTGCAAGACCAGATGGGATAGCACATTCTATATGATTGAGAGATTTTTGAAATTGAAAAATTGCATTCCAAATGCTCTATGTGCAGTAATGTCAACTGAAGCTGTGTCTGACGATGCCTGGAAAACACTTGAATTGCTATGGGAAACTTTGCAACCAGTTGAAATGATTCTGAAGGCTATAACCTCAGAAGATATAGACTTACTTAAAGCAGAGTCTTCAATAGAATTTCTGTTTGCTAAGCTTGATACAGCAGAAAACCCATTTGCTTTAAAGTTTCACCAAAGCCTTTTGCAGCATTACAATGTAAGACGAAATTGCCAAACTGTGGCTTTGCTAAGCTATCTACACAACCCCAAAAAGTTTAGGAAAGAAGATTCAGGTTCAAGAACTGTTGATTTTCCAAGTAAGCAAGTTTTGAAAAAGCATGCTGAAGAGATTTATCAGAGATTATTTGCAAAACATTCCGAAGGAGTCTTAGCGTTGAATGAAGAAACTGAAAATAAACGAACTGTTCTTTTAGAAGAAAACAAAGACTTGTCTAGTTCCGATGTTGGAGATACACTCATGCGAGAGTATGATAGTGTAATAAAGAGATTAACTGAAGAGCCTTCAAAATATCTTAGTGAATTGGAGATCAGCAAAGAATTTAAAATTTTGGAGGCAACTAGCAGTAGAAGTGAAAAGCTGGAGAAAGTTTATAGAGCACTGCTGACCATTAAACCAACAAGTGTCCAATTTGAGAGAGTGTTTTTGATCACTGGTCTCTTTAACACTAAAATAAGGTTAAGTCTATCAAGGAAAAATGCTTAATATATACTGTGTTTTTTAAAGGATCATTTTCAGAAAAAAGCTGAGCAATAAATAGTAAAGTAATTTCCCCAAGTTGTTTTTTTCACATTATTTTTTTTTATTTATTTATTATTATTATAGGGCTTATTATTTTTTTGTTTACTATACGAGAAGATAGTTTTTATTCAAAGGATTTGAATACAATTTGTAATTTTGTATAATCTCAAGCTGGTTACTTTTTTGGAGCATTTTAATTTTTTTTACTATAAGAGGTGATAGACTTTGTTTAAAAGATTTGATTACGATTTGTACAATCTACCCAAGATAAAATAAATACCTGTGTTATAAGCTTTTAATCATTTTCCCTAAGCCTGAGAAAATCGGTTTTAAAAGTAAACTTCGGTTAAACTCGGTTTTGAAATTTCTCGGTTTTATGCAAGCCCTAGTGCTAAGAATCTCTGTGTACGAACAGACTGCCATGCATGGAAACTGAACTTGGCCTGTTACAACGTAAGATCGGTCCTCAGTGAAGATAACATATTAGAGCTAGAAAAGGAATTAGAAAATGTGAATTGGAATATCATCGGTTTGGCTGAAACAAGAAGAAATGAGTCACTTATAAGTTTATTAAGTGGAAATCTGCTGTATACCAATGGAAACAGTGAAAAGAGCAAAGTTAAATTGGCTTTCTGGTCCATAAATGTATAAAAAACAACATTTTGGAATTCAAAAGTACATCACCACGGGTGTCAAGAGGGATTTCTAAGAAAAAATCCCTCTTGACACCTTCTCAGGATTTCTAAGAGGTACAACCTATGGAAACAGGTTATAAGGATTTATGCACCAACATTGAGCCATGAATCATCATGGCTCAATGTTGGTGCATAAATCCTTATAACTTCATCAGAAGAGGTTGAAGAAATGTACACTGAAATTGAGAGATTTCTAGATAAACAGAAAACTCACTACACCATTATTATGGAGAACTTCAATGCTAAGGTTGGAAAGACACAAAACAGTGCAGAAAGGGAAACTGCAGGAAATTTTGGAATTGGTGAAAGAAATGAGAGGTGAAAGACTTGTAGAACATGTAGAATCTTGTGGAATGCCAGTAATGAACACTTTTTTCAAGTAAAAGGTGAACAGAGAGTGGATGTGGAAGAGCCCAAATGGATTAACAACTAATGAAATCAACTTCATCCTCAATAACAGAAGATATATTGTGAATGATGTTACCATCATGAACAAGGCAAATGTTGGAAGTGATCACAGAATGGCAAGATGCACACGAATTGTAATGTAAGAAAAGAAATCCAAGTATATGATATAAAAATTATTCTTTTGCATTCAGTTCCTTTGTAACCACATCATTGTATCCAATCAAATTTGGCAGACAAGACTTCTCCTTAACAAACCCATGCTGTGTCAGAACTATAACTGCAGTCTTGTCTAGATCAGTGTTAAACAACTGGTGTGCCGCCACAAGATGACAGGTGTGCTCTAACTCTGCTGAAGTTGTATACCTATAAATAATACTATACATATTATGATTGAAAATTGACAACTGAGAACTTTAACCTATTTTAAGAAATTAACTGTACATTATTTACTCCCAATTATAGTTTTTATATATGTTTGTAATGCCATTTTTACTGAAACACAATGTTGTACTTGTGGGACAGTAAATTATTCTTTGTGTGAGTATTCAACACTCGCTTTCTCAAGTTATTTGTGTGTTTGCCCTTCCAATATTTCTCGCTGCACTGACTGAAATAAGATGCCGCTTGTTAAAGTTAGATACGTATGTGCTGTTCCTTCAAAGTGTAAGAATTAGCAAAACATAACATCCCCCATCTTTTATTATTTTATTGGCTTGTTTTGATATTTGTCCCTGCTACTTAAACTTTATTACCTTGTTCCTGCCGATGCACCCCTCCCTCTGTTCGAAGAGTATTGGTCCCGCATCTATCACTTTCAGTTTCCTCACAGCTGTGCTCTGAAAGTCAGAAAACTCTGATCGCAAGCCATAATATTGTTGATTTTACTATTTTCTTCTTTTAACAATGGACAAGTTCCTCGTAAGGAGTATTCTGTCCACGAGTGCAAGTTCTGAAAGTGACGAGCCCAAAAAAAAAAAAAAAGAAACAAAAATTAGTGTGCAGACAGTATATAGTGATAATACATGCCCAATCCCAGAGTGTGTTGTGTGGGAGAAAAACTGAGCAATGCTGCTATGATTCCCAGTAAACTGAAAAGCCATTTCTCAACAAAACATTCTTCTCTGGCATGCAAAGACAAATTTTCGATGGTTGTTGCATCAAAACAAAAAACAGGCAATGTTCGTGACTTCGTCAGTACGTGTTTCGGAAAAAGTATAGGAAGCTAGCTAAAAAGTAGCTGAACTTATCGCAACGGTCAAAAAGCCACACACCATAGCAGAAACTGTTAATGCCAGTTTGTTGTAAAGAGATGGTGAAAATTAGTCATGGATCCAGAGCTTGATTTTTGGATTCATGATTTTTGAAATTTCATTAGCAGAGATCTGCTAATGAAATTTCAAAAATTCCACTCTCGGCTGACACAATCAGTTGCCTAGCCAGTGATTAGTCCAGTGACATTGAAGACATTAGGAAGGAGAAAATCAACAGCAGTCAGAAGTACTCACTTCAGATCGACGAGTCAACAGATGTTAGCAGTCATGCTCAACTTCTTGCCAAAATTCAGTTCATCGATGGAGATGTAATTGCAACATATTTCTTTTTTTTGCAAAGTACTACCCGAGCGAGCCACCAGTGAAGAAATATTTTGTGTTACCAATGAATATATGCTCCAAAATGAATTAAATTGAAATGTGTTAGTGTTTACACAGATGGAGCTGCTTCCGGGACAGATAGAATTAAAGGCTTTGTGGCTAAAGTGCACAAAGTGAATCCTGACATACAATGTGACCATTGTCTTATTCACTGTGAAGCTATTGTTGCCAAGTCTTTGCCATCTGGTCTGAAAGTTGCGATGGACAAAGTAGTAAGTCATTAATTTCATCAAATCGCAACCCCTCAATTCACTGCTTTTTTTTGTGTCAGAAAAATTAGATCTGAACACACCACACTCCTGCCACATACAGAACAGTGGTTGTCATGTACTAAAGTGTTAATATGCCTGTTTTGAACTTAAGGAGGAGGTACAGACAGTTTTAACAGTTGAGGGGCATGAGTATGCAGTTATTTGCAGATGATGAATGGGTGACCAGGTTGGCTTATCTTTCTGATATTTTCGTTCGTTTGAATGAGCTGAACCGAAAAATGCGAAACAAGAACGAAAATCTTTTTACGAGTATGAATAAGATTCAAGGCTTCCAGAATAAGCTGGATTTGTGGATACAACACATTGCAAATGGGTTGTCTGAGATGTTCCCAACTGTATGGCTGCTTGCTGCTGGTAATAAAGTGGTGATGGACTTCATTAAAGAACATTTAGATAACTTGAAGCAAAAGTTTAAGGATTATTTTGGAGAGGAACAAGAGGAACTAACAGATCAAAAGGCAGACAGAACATTGCAATAAAAACATCATGAAGCACAATTGGACACATTTTGGTTGTCAATAAGGAAAGAATACCCAGATAGCTCCGAGATGGCAATTAATATGTTATTACAATTTTCCACTACATATTTGTGTGAACTGGGCTTTGTGACCTTGACTGAAATTAAAACATCAAAGAGGGAGAGACTCAGACCAATTGATGAAGAAGTGAGGCTTGCATTGTCAACGATTCCGCCACTTATCAGCTGTCTGTTTTCAGAAAAGCAGGCACAAATACTACATTAAAGGTATGCATAGTTATTTGGTTTAATACTAATAGATTTTTTTTTTTTTTTTTTGGCTTTGCTTTTGCACAGTGATTTAGGATTCATAAAATGTTAACGTATGCATGAGCCAATTTCTGTTGGAACAATAATAATTGATTCTATTGTGACATAGTTTATTTATATTAACACTACTGTAAACTTTGCTTTTTGAGGATTAAGATTTTGATGTGCCATTTTGTGTCATGGATAATTTAAGGTGTGCCACGAAGAGAGATAAAGGTTGCAGAACACTGGTCTAGATGATCCTGCATTGCTTCCTTAACTAGTGACTCCATTATTTTCCCTGTAACAGAAGTTAAACTAACATGTCTATAATTATTCATGTCACCCCTTGATCCCCCTTTGAGAATTGGGGACACATTTGCAGATCTCCAGTCCATGAGGACCTCCCCTGATGTGTCCAAGGATGTTTCCATAATTATGGCAAAGGGTTTGCTTACTTCCTTTAATATAATTGGATAGATCCCATCCACCCCAGGTGCCTTTCTCATGTTCAATTTCAACAATTTCTCTTCCACTTTGCTCTCAGTTATTACAAGATCATTTATCTCCCTGCATCCTGATAATTTATATGCGTCTCATGCATTTTTCTTCTCTGCCACAAGTCTCATTAGGTCACCTGACTTCCTTTTGGACTAAACAACCTCGAACAGTATTTCTTAGTTGGTGTGAAAAGCATAGTAGCTTCCAAGATTAATTCCTTGAATGCTTTCCATTTAGAATTTGCCGTTGGTAACATCATCAGTTGGTCCCACTGTATAGAATTTAAAAAATTTCTCAGACTACTGTAGTCAACTTAAAGAAAGCAAAAACTCTTCCCTTTACCCTTGATGGTAGTTACATCTTTAAGTGTAACTAGCAAGGCTAGTTACACACTAGCAAGGCTTTTGTGGATTTATTGGATGATTGTTTTCTACACCAGCATGTTCGGGAGACAACTAGAGGGAGTAATACTCTTGATCTGATTATCGGTAGTCATTCTTCATGCATTAAGAATCTTCAGATAAAGGAACCACTAGGTGGCAGTGATCACAGTGTGCTGAAGTGGGATTTCCTCAAGGAGGTAACTACTATCAGAGGTAAAGGGAAGGGTTTTTGCTTTCGTAAAGGCGACTATGATGGTCTGAGACAGTATTTAAATTCTATACAGTGAGACCAACTGATGATGTTACCAACAGCAAATTCAAAATGGGAAGCATTCAAGGAACTAATCTTGGAAGCTACCAGGCTTTACATACCAACCAAGAAACATTGTTCAAGGTTCAGGCCTAAATGGTTGTCAGATGAACTAATGAGACATATGGCAGAGAAGAAAAATGCATGGGATACATACAAATTAATGGGTGACATGGAAGCCTATGATAGATATAAGTTGGTCTGTAACCAAGTCACAAAGGAGATTAGGCAGGCAAAGGCAGATTATGAGAAATCCTTGGCAAAGGATGCAAAGAAAAACAGAAAAGAGTTCTTTACCTATTTAAACTCAAGAAGGAAAGGGATGAATCGTATTGGTCCACTGGATGTTGACGGTTCAACAGCTGAGGATCCTGCTCAGGTGGCTAACAATCTAAACCAGTATTTTGCACCTACATTCACACATGAGGAGTTATTCAGGAAGGGGAATGTCGTAGGTGAAGTAAACATTGGCAGTGAGCTAGATGATTTTCTAATAACTGAGAGGAAAGCGGAGGAGAAATTGTTGAGGATAAACATAAAAAAGGCACCCGGGGGTGGATGGGATCTATTCAGTTATATTAAAGGAAGCAGCAAAGGAAGTAAGCAAACCCCTAGCCATAATTATGAGAGCATCTTTGGACTCAGGGGAGGTACCCATAGACTGGAGATGTGCAAATGTAACCCCAATTCACAAAGGAGGATCAAAGGGCTGACACAAGTAATTATAGACCTGTTAGTTTAACTTCGGTTCCAGGAAAATTAATGGAGGCACTGGTTAAAGAAGCACTGCAGGATCATCTGGACAAGAATTCAGTTATAGCTCAGACACAGCATGGTTTTGTTAAGGGCAGGTCTTGTCTGACCAATTTGATTGGATACTATGATGTAGTCACAAAAGAACTGCATGCAGAGAATAACTTTGATATTATATATTTGGATCTTAGAAAGGCTTTTGATACTGTTGCGCATGGAAGACTGCTGCACAAATTGGAGCAGTGTGGCACTGGAGGCAAATTGCTGCTATGGATAAAGGGATGGTTGAGTGGCAGAAGACAGAGAGTGGTAATCAATGGACACTGCTCAACGTGGACTAATGTTATTAGTGGAGTTCCTCAGGGTTCGGTGTTGGGTCCATTGTTGTTTTCTGTATTTATGAATGATATTGATGATGGTATATCAAGCTTAATGTCCAGACGATACAAAGGTTGGCAGGGTTGTTAAGGACACTACTGATGCAATGCTGCTGCAACAGGATCTGGAAAGGTTGAGCAGATGGGCTAAGAGGTGGCAAATGAAGTTTAACATTGACAAATGTAAAGTACTACATATGGGAAACAATAACCCCAGATCAACGTATCAACTCTGTGGTACTACGCTGACAGTGGTAGAGAATGAAAAGGACCTGGGGGTAATTGTGCAGGCAGATATGAAGTTCTCTGAGCAGTGCAGACGAGCTACAAGAGTAGCTCATGGTGTCTTGTCAATGATATACAGGAATTTTTCTAGCAGGGATAGGGATGTGATTATTCCCTTGTATAAGGCATTGGTCAGGCCACACCTTGAGTACTGTATACAGGTCTGGAGGCCTCATTTCAAGAAGGATGTAGAGCTGCTGGAACGAGTACAGAGAAAGGCAACAAGATTAGTGAATGGAACAAAGGGTTGCTCTTACGAAGAAAGGCTTAGGTTTTGCAAATTACAGAGTCTGGAGACTAGGCATCGGCGAGGTGATCTGATAGAGGTGTATAAGGCTTTGAATGGCTTGAGCATGCTCAATGCCGATGGGATTCTTCCTCTTGCTCAGAATAATCACCTGAGAGAGCATAAATTCAAATTGAGGAAGGACGGATGTCGGATAGATGTGCGGAAATTTGCCTTTAGCCAGCGGGCAGTTGGTTTGTGGAAGACTTCCATCACTTGTTGTTGAAGTTGATAGCCTAAACAAATTTAAGGCTCAGCTGGACAAGTATTTCGAACGAACGGAGGGGTGAAGTGGAAGTGGGTTTTTCTTTTCTTTTTTTTTTTTTTTTTTTTTTGGATGATGCTGAATAAGCTTGCTTTCTTGCATCATATGCCTCTACTAATGCTAATGTAAATCCCACATCAGTACACTGTGATCACTGCCACCTAGTGGTTCCTTTATTTGCAGGTTCTTAATGAATCAAGAATCACTGGTGATAATCAGATCAAGAGTATTACTCCCTCTGGTTGCCAGTCGAATATGCTGCTGTAGAAAAAAATCATCCAATAAACCCACAAAAGTCTTGGCAGTGTGTGTGTGTGTTTGAACAACCCACAAGTTCCAGTCTATATCTAGTATGTTAGAAACCCCCATTAAAAGATAATCTGATCTAGTGACCCACTATTTCTCTGTACAATTGTTTGTTGTACTCATCAGAGTCATTAAGCCTATAACACACTCCTACTCTCAACTTGGTTCTCCCAGTGCTTACGTCACACCAAATCTAACTCAACACTGCACTGTCCACCCATTTCAACTGGATGCACTTCCATAGATTTTGTGTTTCTTAACTAATAGCATCACCCCTCCTTCCCTTCTATCCTCTCTATTCCTTTTGTACACATTGTACTCTCCAAATTCCAATTCTGCATTCCTTATCTCTGCATGACACCATGTCTCTGATATCCCAACAACATCAGCCTTTGATGTCTTCACCAGCACCTCAAATTCATCAAATTTATTTACAATACTCCTAGTATTGGTGTACATGCAAGTATACAGCACCTGTTCTTACTCTTAGTTACCCTAATGCAACTCATGTATTTACTTGTTCCATGATGACTCCCAGCAGCCCTTGAAATCCCCAGTACCTTGTTTTCCAGGCTGCTGCTCATTCCAATAGAAGAAATGCAAGAATCACTTTCACCTCTGCCTGTGGATACTGTTAATCTATTAGTCTGTGTATCCCCACCAAGCTAGCAGTTCTCCAAACCACTTAACACTGCCTCAATAGCACAGCAAATAAGCAAATATTCTTGCACCTTTTCTATTTAAGTGTATCCCATCCCTGTAGAAGCAGTCTCCTCTGTTAACAAGCACAGAACACACTGACAAAAATCCTACCCCATGAACCTTGCACAATCTCTCCAGGGCCAAATTGATTGACAAGGTTCTCATCATATACTCCCTCCTATCGTGTCTGGGCAGAATTGCAGACACTTTCAAATTCAACCCTAACATGTAGTTTTTTTCCAACATCAACCTGTACTTGTTAAATAATTCTGCCGTTCTCCTACTCTTAATGTCATTGGTGCCAACGTGTACAACAATATCACCTTTTGTGTCCTTAAAAGATAACAGCTCTACAACGTTATCAACTTTTTTCCCCAGGAGACATACCCTGGTCCTGTTCCACCTATCCTAGGGACCAGCGCTTTCTGCCTCGGGGGTTTCTGCTGTGTTGGTGGTTGGTCAAGTAAAAGTTCTGCCAATGATGTGGGCAGATGACAGAATGATGGGCCCCAAATTTAATTCCTTCGAGGGCATCTGTCCTGTTCTTCAAGATCTCATAAAGGTCCATAACAACGCTGAGTTGACACCTAACTTCTTCACTCTGCTTACATAGAGCACACACAAAGACATCCCCCCCCCTTGGCAATATCATATCCCATTCCAGAAAGGTCTGCAAACATTTTTTAGCCTGTAATGCATTGGAGAATTGTCTTCGGTTCTCCCCCATGCCACAGCACTCCACTACTTTGTGCACATTACTTTGCTGCTCTAGTCTGGGGCATGATTTCCGTTTAAATACGATGTAATTAACAATGAAAATTAATGATGTTAATAAATTTAAATGATTAATTTACTATACTATACAATACTATAGTAAGCTAATGCTTACTATATGTAATCTGCTATAGTACACCCCCGCTATTCGTGGGGGTTACGTTCCTGAGAAATGTCGCGAATACTGAGTTATGGCTCCCATAGTAATAAAGGGGTTCCGTTCCAAAGTATGAAATATAGTATATAAGAAAAACTAGTTTAAAATTTTGTCTATGTATATATTATATGTACCTTCATAATATGACTATGTACATAGACAGTACATTGTTAAATGCAAGCATATGGCATCGAAATGAAAATAAGAAACAATTTAATATTAAATGTAATATTTATTAGAAATTTCAAACAAATTTTTAAACCAGCGCCTTTGCTAGCAAAAAAACTTATCTCGCCAGTGCTATCACCAGTTTCACTAAAGTGTTGATAAAGGAGTTTTGCCTTTTCACGAATGATGAGTGAACTTAACGAAATTTTATTTTGAGTTCGGTCTTCTATCCACAGATTTAAAGCTTTTTCCATTTTTTCTAATTTAACATTACGAGTTACAGAGAAAATTTTTGAAGCAATTAACGCGTTTTCACGGACACTACAGCGGATTTTTCCTTCCGATTTTTTGATTGATTGTACCGTTGACTCTTGATTTTATAATGTTTTGCCACTGAGGAGACACTTTCACCATTAGAAATTTTATTCGCTAATGTCATCATCACCTTCTTTGATATTTTCACATTTCTCTTGTTATTCGTAGCCATAATTTTGTAGGGGTTAGAAAGAACTTGTCCACAATAAAGTCACTTTCTTCCATTAACACACTCGAAAAAAGTCTGTTTTACACTGCAAAATGGTAGATTTATCATTTTTGTAAGCATATCAATTTATAAATTGATAAATTTATTCAATTGCATATAAATTAAAAGCAAACGACGAAACCTTCCATGACAAGCGCATAACACATACTGAACAAGGATTAGCGAGAAACATCCACGCTCGCAATTTTGTCACCCCTCTCCCCCCACCCACTGAGCGCTGTTTTGACCGGGAAAGATAATTTTAGCTACGCCCATGTTTTTTTATGGCGGAAAATATTCACGGCGCTTTAAAATTCACATTTTTTTAGGTTTCATTTTATATTAAATCGGCGACCGCGAATACAGATACCGCGAATAGTGGAGGTTTACTGGATATTGTTTTACGTTATACTTCAGGTATTGTGTTGGGCACTGGAAAGATTTTGATTATGATTTTGAAGAAAATATATGAGAACACTACCTCCTTTATTAGATTAGACAAAGACAGTAGCAAATTTAAAATTGAGAAAGGGGTTCAACAAGAAGAAACAATATCTCTGAAACCCTTGAAGAAGGGTTACTGCTACCCTTGAAGAAGCTTTCAGAAGATTGGACTGGTCACAAAAAGGATCGTATGTGTGGGAAGTATCTAAACCATTTACGATTTGCAGATGACATTGCGATCATAAACCACAATGCCAAATAATTAGAGGAAAATCTTAATCAGTTATGCAGAGTTAGTATTTTGCAGAGTTAATATAAGTATTTTGGACCAAAGATGAATATGGCTAAAACAAAAGTAACGATGAACAAGTATGCCACAGAAAGGGATATAATGATTGAAGGAACAGTGATTGAAAAGGTGGATTCATATACAGTGGTACCTTGGTTTGCGAGCATAATTCGTTCCGGAAACGTGCTCGTAATCCAAAGCACTCGTATATCAAAGAGAATTTCCCCATAAGAAATAATGGAAACCCAGATGATTTGTTCCAAAACTCAAAAATATACGTATACTGTAAAAATGATTAATACAAAATACATACCTTTTTATAATTTTAATATTTAAATTTAATATACATAAAGCAATCGAATTTATTAATTATTGGGTAGGACGACTTTCACTGTCTCTAACGGAATCACAGCTATCTGTTGACTTTTTTCTTTTTGTGCGACTTTAACAAGGAATCTTTCCAACGACACTTGCTTTTGCCTCCTTTTGAGGATTTCACGGAAATCAGATTCATCGCTCGCACTATTACAAAATGAGGAGGCACGCTTGATACACATAAACAAAGCAACGCGCGTGTAGCAACTGAATAAACAACACCGTAAAGGCAGAGATGCACTATTAACACCTCACATTTTACTAAAGCATATTTCTAGGGGTTACTACCATAAAACAATAAAAACAATTTCCAGTTACGTTCCTGCTAGTGGAATCTGTTATAAACTGGTAGTTAACTCGATCTAATTGCATTTGCGATTATACTAGCTGGAATTGTTGGTTTTTATGTTATTATGGTGAAATGTGTTTCCCTTTCACTGATATAAAAAACCATAAATACATTTTCAAAATCTTCTCCTCATTCCTATCATGTTGGGGTGATTCTGCGTTCGACTGCCATTTCTTGTAAACACAAAGGCGAATTGTGCATAAGCGAATTCGGTTTGTGTTATATAAGACATCGTTCCCCTATTTATAAATTGTGTATGATCGAATTCGTGTAGTGTAAACACGTGTTATACGAGGACTGACTGTACTCGTATTGCAAGACCTCACTCGTTTATCGAGTTAATTTATTAAAAATTTTTGCTCGTCTTGCAAAACACTCGCATACCAAGTTACTCGTAATCCAAGGTCAAGGTACCACTGTACTTATCTGGAACAAGTCATTAGCTGTAATAATGATAAATGGCTGGAAGTCAAGAGAAGAATAAATTTTGGATGGATAGCATCATTCAGGAAATATAGTCACATACTGAGGAGTAACATCCCAATTTATCTGAAACATAAAATAATGAACTAGTGTATACTCCCCACCATGACTTATGGAAGTGACACTTGGGCACCCACCAAAATAATAGAAGAGAAGCTGAAAACTACACAGTGAAGAATGAAACGAATTATATTAGGAATCAGACTATTAGATAAGAGAAACACATGAATTAGGCAGCAAACACAAATAAAGGACATTATTATTAAAACTAAAGAACTGAAATGGTCTTGGGCAGAACACAACTTGAAGACATGACAGACGGACTAAGAAAATAACAGAATGATACCCAACAGGAGCTAAAAGAAAACTCGGAAGACAACAGAGGTGGACAGATGAAATTCGCGAGTTCGTGGGTAGTAAACGAATGACTATTGCACAAAACAGAAGGAACTGGAAAGTTGCTGAATAGGCTTTCATCCTGCAGTGGATTGAAAACGGCTAATGATGATGATAACCATTTGTTTTCATTGGTTGGAAGACTAGGCACTCTAAAGAAAATGAGCAACCAAAGAGATTCAGTTATCCTTATTGATTTACTTATTTTGTTTTTTGTACAGTAAGAAAAAGTACGTTCACTATTACCAACATATACAGTATAACACAAACAATTGAGAGAGAGAGAGAGAGAGAGAGAGAGAGAGAGAGAGGAGGGGAAAGGTTGGATGGAGGGTGGCCTTAGGCAGATTGATGAGAGGGATTGTCATATTCAGATTCTGTTCCCTCGAATTCAGACCAGACCAGATATGTCGGGGTGGGGGTGCTATGCTGACCCAGGAGGTGGAGGACTCACTTCACTGCCCCCTTGAGTTAAAAAAAAAAAACTTTAAATACAGTTATGTGAAACTTCACACCATATAGCATCAATGTATTTTAAAGCATCTTCTGTATCGAAGGCACACTTGAAAAAGGAATCAAGAGTTAGTTGCTTTGCACGTTGCCTCTTCTCACGCAACAACTCATAGTAGCAACCAAGTTTTAGCGTAACTTTACTATGCTGCACTTTAGAGCAACGTTCAAAATTAAGGACTTCGTCGGCTAACAGATTTATGGCTTCATATATAAGATTTAATGCTTTCAATATTCATTTCACTGTCCGGCTCCATTCTTCTTTAACCTCTGGGCTTTCGGATGCTGCTGCCTCCTCCACTTGAATGTGATGCTGCTCCAGTGCAAACAAATCTTCATTTGACAATTCTTGATGATGCGAATCAATTAAATGATCAACATCAGTTGACTCCACTTCAATAAATCCTATCTTTTTAGAGTTTCGTGCATTTGTCTTTAGTTTCTGCATAATCTTCATCAGTATCAGAACCTTTGAAGGGGTTGCTAGGACCTGGGCATAACTTATGCCACAAACTTTAAATACAGTTATGTGAAACTACATGCCATACAGCATCAATGTATTTTAAAGCTTCTTTTATATCGAAGGCACATGAATATTGCTGCACACTCATCTGTTCATGGTTGGTATTGTCAATTAGATCAGCCAGAATGCACTTTAAATACTGGGCCTTAAAATATTTACTCACATGTTGGTCCATGGAGTATTGAGGTTGTATTTGCTGGGGAAAAAAAACAACCTTGATATTGGAACAGACATCAACAATACTGGGTGGATGGCTTGTGGCATTAGCAAGAATAAGTAAGATGTCGAAAGGAATTACTTCTGCCTTGCAATACATTTCCAATTCTGGTCATAACTAAGATCCAAGATAACTTCTGAAAATAACAGCAATCATCCACCCTTTAGGGTTTGTGTACCAGTACACAGGAATGTACTACCTGTTGCAACCTTTAAGGGCACGAGGGTTTTGACAGGGGTAAATGCACTCAGGTTTCAGATTATGACCCTCCATATTAGCACCAAACAGAAGTATCAGCGATTTTTCGCCACCTTAAAGCCAGGTACAGTCTTTTCAGCAATGGAAATATAAGTGCGATCAGGCAATTTTTTTTTTTTTTTTTTCAATATAAACCTGTTTCGCTGAGGTTGAATATTTGTGTGGGTGTGTATTCCCCCTCCTCTATGATCGACTTTGCAGAGAATGCATCTGCAGAATTTTTACTGGCTGATGCAGCTTCTCCACATGTTTTCACATTATGAAACCATACCATTAATGAAAATTCACAACCATCCTGAGCTTGTTGAAAAGGGCTTAACTTCCCATCCTCATATTCTTTTAAATCCAATAAAGGCTATGAGTTTTCTCTTGCACTGGTGCTTGGCTAATGTTAATGTGGTTTTTATTTTGGTCACTCATCCATGTAGCAAGCATTTTTTCCATGTGTTCCATCAAACTTGACTGGGCATACAATGACTTTTATGCAGGTAAGGGCACACCACTCTTTAACGTTTTCTTTAATTTTATCAGCACTATCTTGAATAGTATGTAATATACTCTCACCGAGACTTAGAGCATGTTTAATGCTTGCTGCATTCTCGCCTCAGTCATAGTGCTTAAACACTTCCTATTTCATTTCAGGCAAAATTGATTTCCTTGAGTGCTTACCATCACTTCCACCTGAACTACGAGAACACTTATTAGGCATAAGGGTAATGATAAAAACAAAATAGGCAAAAATAAGTACAAAAGAAAATAAAAGTTTGCGCTTCCAATACACAACCAATTGACAATCTTCAGCAAAACAAAATCAGAAAATGGCGGGCTATTGTGCTAGCCTCTCGTGGCACTTTCCTAAATATGGTTGCTGTGTGTTATTTTAAATTGATATAATTTAAATATGCATAAATTAAGAAGTCACTGTACTAGTATATGTCTGATCGGGAATTCATAAAAGTGACAACATTATATGAATAATAAGATTATCTGTGATCCCATTAAAAGGCATGAACTGTATATATTTAATTCCCTTTGAAAGATTTGTTCAGTTTTCATATTATACTTTTACAAAACTTCTTGTGCTTGAAAAGAGCATTAAGAGGGGAATACTACTAAGCAGGGCTCTTTTTTCCCCCCTGTTGGAATAACACTATTCCAGCAGGGGGGAAAAACACAACATAACACTATTCCAGAAATTAACTTATAAGATTAAATATTATTATTTCTAATGCATAAATGACAGTCACAATAAGACCTACATTTTTTTAATAAGAAAATTTGCACATTTTGCACCATTATTAAAAAAATTCCCCAGGGGTGTCCCACGAACCCCCCCCCCCAGTAAATGGATGTTGGCTGATGGCAGCACGTGTTCAGACTGTTTTGAAAGCGAGAGCGGGAATTATAGAAGCCAATTCAGAAGAACAGTGCCCATGGAAGTATCTGTAGAAGAGGCATGCAGCAGAAACAGTACGTCTATGAGACAGCGAGTGGAGAGACTCTGTTAGAGATGAATTATTAATTAACCTAACTGCCCTCTTCTGAACGGAATCAAGAAGCCTGAGAGAGGTTTTGGGGGCACCACCCCAGATGTGGAAACAATATTCCATGATAGGGCAAATTTGCGATTTGTACAGAGTGAACAGTTGTTTGGAAGAAAAGTAACACTGAGAGCGAAAGAGAAAACCAAGTTTTTAGATGCAGAGGAAGCAATATTGGTAATGTGCTTGTGCCAAGAGAAATTAGAAGTCAGGGTAATCCACAAAAAAGTTATATTATTTTGCCTAGAAATCAGAGTGTCACAAAGTTAAGCATAGGAGTAGAAGAATCCTTTTTGCATGATATAAGACTGACTTTTAGAAGGATTGAAATCAACTAAGTTGTCTTTGCCCCACTGGAGAATTACCTGGAGATCAGCGGTTAAGGAATTGATAGCAGATTTTCGAGAAGTTGAAGCTGATTGAGCAGAACAAGGTATCTTAAAATGGAAAGTGGAATGCAATGTGCTAACGTTGGCAAAACTATGGATAGGATTTCCAGTCAATCGAAGAAGGTCATTAATATACAAGAGGAAAAGAGTGGGGGAAAGAACTGAACCTTGGGGGACACTAGCATTAGTGAAGAAGTTAGAAGACACAGCCATCTACCATCACCCTCAGTGAGTGATCAGAGAAAACTGGATAACCAATTACAAAAAAGAGTTGACGAACCATAAGATGGAAGCTTGTTTAGAAGACCTTTATGCCAAACACAATCGAAAGCCTTTGAGATGTCAAGAGCAACTGTTTGTGTTTCACCGAACTTTTCCATTGAATTAGTCCATAAATGGGTAACATAAGCCAGAATATCACCAGTGGATCGACACTGACAGAATCCATACTGGTGATCGTTGATCAGACAGAAAGTTTCTAGGTAGTTTAAGAGTTGGCGGTTAATTGATTTCTCCATTACTTTAGAAAGAGTAGAAGTAACTGAAATGGGACGATAATTGGATGGGAGGGATTTCTCACCCTATTCAGGAACTGGCTGGATATGAGCAAATTTCCAAGCAGAAGGAAAAATGCCTTTGGAATAAGAAAGTGAAAAAAGGTGGCAAAGAACAGGAGTAAGTTCAGGAGCACAGGTTTTAAGAACAACTGGAGAAATACCATCAGGACCTGGAGCTTTCTTAGCATCAAGATTCGTCAAAATGCTTCTGACGGAAGACCACAGGAAGCATTGAATGGAGCGTGTTGGGAATGCTGAGAGGTGTTTTAAGAAGCTCATTAATACGTGAGTTGGAAGAAAAAATGGGATGCTAGCAGGTCAGCTTTATTCTTGGCTGAAGTGACAACAGAACCATCTGGTTTGGACAGAGGTGGAAGCAGAGACCAGAATGCTCGGCTACCATCAGGAAAAGAAGCAAGTTTTCTACTCTTAGCCTGTTCAAACTCTAGTTTGGACTGATTAATAACTGCTTTGCAATTGTTGCGAGCTTTGGTGTAGGCAGAAATTGAAACTGAAGAATTGGAAACAAGCCAATTACGGTATGCGACGTTCTTCTCTTGAACAGCCTTAGCATATTTATTGGAAAACCAAGGTTTATATAAAGGACGAGATTTTAGAGTGGAGTGTGGGATAAAGGATTCCTGCAAGAATAATTTCACTGAAAAGATCTGAGCAAACGTTGACATCAGAAGTTTTGAAACAGTAATCCGACCAATGAAAAGAAGAAAAGAAGTCTTGCAGGTCATCCCATTTTGCATTCTTGTAATGCCAAACAATACGAGGTTGGGAATAGCCATGAGATAAAGGCTCCATTGGAGAAGAGACAATCACCAAGTTGTGATCTGAGGTGCCTAAAGGACCTCTCACTTCGACCGTGTACTTAGAAGGGTTGTTTCTGAGAAAAAAATCAAGCGTGTTGGCTGTATGGTTACGATTGTATGGTATTCTTGTAGGTAAATGAACAATCTGTGCAAGGTCATTAGTAATTGCAAAAGCCTCGGCATCTCGACCAGCTAGGTCGGTGTGACTAGAAAACGGAAGCCAGCTGAGAGTTGTGAACATTAAAATCACCAAGGAAAATTACCTCACTATTAGGAAAGCTGGACTGGAGAAAGTCAAGTTGCAAAGAGAGGAAGTCAAAACACTCCAAGTGATTAGTGGAACTGGGAGAACAGTAGAGACAACAGATGAATTTGACACAATGAGGTAGAGAGATTTTAAGCCAGAGAAGATTGAAATGAGGAAATTCCAAATTACCAAGTCTCTGACAGGGAATATCGGAACGGATATATGCACAAGTACCACCTTTGAGGCGAAAAGAATCATAGAGCAAATAATTTGGGCAACTGAGATGAGCAGTAGTTGAACCAACTGATAACTGAGATTCTGTCGGAAAAGGTACATGGGGTTTGGCAGACTGCAAGTGGAAATGGTCATTGTTGAGATTAGAATTGAGACCACGTATATTTGAGAAATGAATTAGGAAGTGTTTGGTAGGTTTAGATCTTTTCGCAGATAAGTTTACTCTATTAGTTTGACAATTCATAGTGTATTCAATGGTAAGAAAAAGTAGGTGGGACATGCTGTATGAAGTAATGAAATTTTTGGATATGGCATACATATGGTAAGAATATACCCAGATCCTTGACATAACGTAGCCTCGACAATGGCCCCCACATACACACTAATCGGACTCCCTCCAGTCACTATCTGGCAGAGTAGAGGTAGCAAGATTATACACTATCTGACCCGGAAGCCTCCTAGAGAGTTACCAATAGGTTCAGTCCGGTGTACTAACTAGCGGCCGGCCTGCGAACACCGTTTTAGAGCTGTACCCTTGAAATGTAAGGAAGATTTGATCTCGTCACGATGTTCATCATAACCTCAAAAGTCATCAATCATACTGCATGATGGAAGAGATGGGGAAGGGTTGACCGGAACTTAGCTCTGGAGACTAAACATGGGTTCCACCACTTCAAGCCTCCAATAAGCAAAGTGGTGGTATTGCACCAGTTGATGAGAGTCATCAACCACCTAGTACTGCCTGGTAACATAGAGAGGCGGCATTCCTCCATGTGGTGTGGGCGCCACACCTCAACCCCTGCTTACGTTGGTTCACACCTGGGTGGTCACCTACCATGTGTTTGTGCATGGAGGTTATACCCAACTAAACTTTAAATCAAGCATACAAGACAAAAAAGATAAGCTTAATTAAGAGGTTGGAACTTTAATGTCATAGAACCACTGGAAACATACTACTAAAATAAACTGTGAACAAATTCAAGCCATAAAAATGTCTCTAACAATATGGGTAAATAACTAATAAATATGTAAAAATTAGGAACAAAACACACACTTAGAAAGACCACCACTTGATCACAGGAGAGAACCTGAATGTAATGTACAGGGTTGTTAAAATTAAAGTATCCCTATGTAGAGGGCTCTGGAGCGAGTTCTAAGGCTTGTACTGAAGAGAAATTTGGACAACAGATACAATAAAGAATACGCTCACCATTTATTGGGAAAAAAAATTAGTTACAAAATGTCACTATATGGTGCTGTGGCAATACAAATCACTCGTACAGCGCTACAATTGTTCAATGTGTCCTCCATTGGTCAACAACAGTTTCCAATCGAAGAACAGCATTTTCTACAGCAGAAAGTAACATGTCAACTGAAATAGCTAGCACATGATGTTTAATGCTGTCCTTCAGATCTGCCAGAGTTTGACATCCTTCCCGATACACCTCATTCTTCAAAAAACCCTACAACCAGAAGTCGCATAGGGTGAGGTCTGGTGATTGGGGTGGCCAAGTTGTCTGGAAACAACGGCAGATGACCCGTTCGTCTGTAAAGTGTTGCCTTAGCAATCTTTGGACACAACGGTGGATATGGGGTGGTGCACCTTCTTGAATGAATATGGTATCCTGAAGGCACCCACGTTGTTGCAGCTCTGGTATTGCAAAATTTGCCAACATTTCAAAATATCGCTTTCCAGTGGCGAAACAGGAGCAGGATTCAGTCGGTGTTACCTGTTCAAAAAAATATGGCCCAATCATGAATGTGGCACACCACATTTATGCATGAATCCACACCACACTGTCACTTTTGGAGAATGCAACAGGACCTCTTGGATAACTAAAGAGTTTTCTGTTGCCCAAATGCGACAGTTGTGCATATTCACTTGTCCATTTAAGCAGAAGTGGGCTTCATCACTCCAAAGGATGTTCCATGGCCAAGTGATATATCCGCTGTCATTCGTGCCAGAAACTGAAGTGCGTATGTGACCGAATATCTGCATCACCATGCTTTAGCTGCTGTAGCATGTGCATCTTGTAAGGATAGTACCGCAACACCTGACATATTACTAGCTTTACAGTGGAATACGGCATGTCCACTTCACGAGCAACAGCTGGCACATTTGCACTACCACATGAAGAATGACTTGATAAATCCACAACAGCCGTAGCCACATCTTCAACACGAGAGGAGTCCACTTGTTTTCTACCTCTACCTGGTTGAACACCAAGATGTCCTGTCGCTTCAAATTTCGCAATCATTTTGCAGACAGCACAAACAGTCGTAGGTCCATGCCTTATGCGCTTCTGATACAGAAATTCTCTGATAGCTGCAGCTCCATTGTTGCTGTTCTGATAGTACAGCTTCACTAATAGTGCCTTTTCCTGCAACATTGTTGGCATTGCTGCTGTAATGCAGGCAAACATCTACTGTATGATTTTGAAGAGACTATTCATAATAACTGCACAATCATACACCAACCATTATTAAAATTATAAATAGTGTTATGTTATATTAAAATAATGATGTAGATAAATGAAATAAATAGAATGATAAAATTCCACTGGATAAAACTAATAAAAAGGTAACTGTCTGTACAATAAAATATGAAATTTTAAACTGCAAAGAATTATTTACAATAAAACAATGTAGATAAAACGCAGGATGATAAAAGCACTAAAACACCGTAGCTTTCAGAGGCATCCGCCTCCTTTTTTAACAGTGAGGTTTATCGTACGGCACATCCTTAAATATCAGCAGGCTCACAGTTCTCAGCACGTGGTTCTACAGGAGCATGGGCAGTATTCTCCTCATGTGCACTGGAACCGCAAATCTGTGTTTTACATACATTGTTTTTATTGTAAATAATTCTTTGCAGTTTAAAAATTTCATATTTTATTGTACAGACAGTTACTTTTTTATTAGTTTTATCCAGTGGAATTTTATCATTCTATTTATTTCATTTATCTACATCATTATTTTAATATAACATAACACTATTTATAATTTTAATAACGGTTGGTGTATGATTGTGCAGTTATTATGAATATGAATATTCCCAACCCCAGAGGCCTATTTGAAGAGACTACTTTGCTTTTATACATACAGTACAGTAGAGCTGAATAGTGGTGCTGTGGCAATAACTTACGATTATGCAAATAACTTACGTTATTTGCATAATCGTAACTAAGATAGTTACGCGCATCAGTTATCCGCATCAGTACATAAAATTAGTGTTTTGTGAAGTCCTTTTTTAATTCTTTGATACCACTGTATTTATACTTTTGTTGCATGTATAAACAGTGACAAATTTTATACCTAATTTTTTTTTTCTAATAAATGCCGAGCGCATTCTTTATTGTACCTGTTGTCCAAATTTCTCTTCAGTACAAGCCTTAGAACTCGCTCCAGAGCCCTCTACATAGGGATACTTTAATTTTAACAACCCTGTACTTAGAAACACCAGCTACACAAATAACAGGAAAAAGGACTAGATGCTGGAAACTTGATAACACTAAACAGCCAATGAGAATATGCCAACTAACACTGACTAGCCAATGGGAACACTCATTTAATTAAACCTATTTCTTTTATATATAAATCTGACAACCCTAAAAAAAAGTGCTGGGCACTTGTCTAATATTTCTGTGGTTAGATATACATGGTACATAAAAGTTGGAAAAAAAAATACTGTAATGTACTTCATTAATACCTGAAAACAAAGAGAATTACAGTATTATTACTTAACTGTGATAAGTCTGGAATAACAGGATCAAAAATACACCAAGTAACTAAACTTCAAGTCAATAATAAAAAGAACATATAAACGGAATCCAACTTACATCAGCTTCAGTAAGATGTGATGCTAATCCTCTAACCATGATAGTATGGTTCGGAATCTCTTCTCTCCAATCTCTCTCTCTTCCACGATCTCGGTCTCGATCTCTATCACGGTCTCGATCCCGTGACCTGTCTCGATCCCTATCTCGGTCCCTGTCTCTGTCTCGATCCCTATCTCTGTCTCGGTCACGTTCACGCACACGATCTCTGTCTCTGTCACGACCTCTATCACGGTCTCTTCTTCTCTGCCTATCTTCTCTATCACCAAAATCATCAGACCTATCATAGCTATAACCACTATCTCTACGATTTCCAAAGTTCCTATCTTGCTCGTGTTCTCCAGAATAGTTATCTTCTTCATTAAAATAACTGTCCCTGTTGCTATTATAACTGTCATCATGTGAGTATCCATCATAATTTGTTTGCTGGTTCAGGAAAAAAAGACACAGGTTTTTTTTTTTTTTTAAAAATCTCAGATATAATAATAATAATTCAATTTTTTATGCACACACTAAATTATAACACTTAAAATTTCCAAAAAAAACATCTGAACACCAAACTAAACTCTCTCGACCCCTAAACGTGTGAGCTGCAGAAAGATACAAGGTTGGATCAAGAAGTTCAGTGATTGATCATGTTTATTCCCAGATACATGCATTAGATACACATAAATACCTGAAAACAAAGAGAATTACTTTGATCAAAGAGGGTCACTTAAATTTACAGACAAGCACTTATAATACAAATCTCTGGTATCTCTTTTGTTATCTAAGTGGTAAAGTGGTGCAAGGAACGGACCATTTTATGTACTGCTAATACTAACCCAACTGAAGTTGCTGATGAATTGAAGGAGCACTTTGCATCAGTCTTTACAGAAGAAAGATCCTCTGCAGAGAGAGGCAAAACTGCAAGTCAAGCTGGACAGTTTTGCCTCTCTGCAAAGATGACCTATACTGAAAGTAAAGACTGTTTATTAGAAAAACTTTCAAACCTAAAGGCAAGTAAGGTTGATGAAATATACCCAAAAATTTTGAGGGAAGTGGTAAGAGAGTGCACTGAACCATTAAGATTAATTATGAGGTCATCAAACTCAGGGAAGGTTCCTTTGGAGTGGAGAAGTGCCACTATATTGCCATTCCACAAAGATAGTTGGTTCTAAAAACAAAGGGAGTAACTACAGACCAGTCCAACTTCAGCAGTAGAAAAATTATGGAACTATAATTAAAAAGGCAATACAGTGGCAACTATATAGATATGGTATTCTGAAGGAAACATAGCACAGTTTTCTAAAGGAAAAATCTTGTTTAATTAATGTGATTAGATATTTTAAGTCACTCATGAGCTGGATATAAGAAATAATTTGTCATTGTTTATTTGAACTTTAGAAAGCATTTGGCTCTGTCCTGCACAAGAGGTTATTACAAACTGAACATGGTGGTATCAGAGGAAGTATCCTTAGTTGGACTGATTACTGGATAACAGGAGGCAGAAGGTTGTGATTAATGATTACTCTTTAAAATGGGTTAGTGTTAAAAGTCTCTCAACAATCGGTACCAAGACCATTGTTGTTTCTGATTTTCTTAAATAATCAGTGACAAAGGGACATAAAGAGTGATCACAAAACTTATAAATGATATCAAGATCACACAAATGACCAGTGCCAAGCAGTGTTTCTTCAGAATTACTTGGGATACAACTGTCTTGGGAAAGACAGTTGTAGAATAGATGTGTGGAAATTTGCCTTTAACCAGCAGGTAGTTGATTGATGAAACAGACTTCATCTTCTGTTGTGTAAGTTGACAGCCTAAATAAATTTAAGGCTGAGCTGGACAGGCATTTGCAATGAATGAAGGGGTGAAATGGGAAGGTTTTTTTTTTTTTTTTTGGCTGATGCTTCATAAGCTTCATCGTATGCCTCTGCTAATACTAATACTAACACACACAGCAATGAAGGTCACACAATTTCGTGATGTTCAGTATAAAGCACTACTATGGTAATCATGCATATGTTAAAAAAAAATAATAATTATATACCTCTTCATAATTATAAAAACTATCCTCATTTCTTTCATGACTACGATCCCTGTCTCTATCTGTTTTGTAATCTCTATTTCTTAAACGATCTCTACGCCTGTTCCTGTAAAGAGAAAAAAAAAATATATATATATATATATATATTAGGATTAAAGAATATAAAGATGCCTCTCGTAATAATGAAATATTTTAAACTATCAGTTAAAATACACAAATGAAGAAAGCATATAATTAGTAATCAAGATTCTTTACAATGAAAGCAGGAGGAAAAAATCTGAGATGCATCAGAATACAAATTGTCTCCTTTCAGATGATGAAACAAAAAAGAAACAAATTTATTCCTTATTAAGGTAGGGTACAGACACAAAAATGATCACATTCATTTCTTGTGAAAATTGCCATGTGGCAAAAAGAAGTTGGTGTTAGATACGCTGCATGCTCAAAAATAATCAAGAAGCCAATTCTAATTAAATCTAATCTAAGAGATTAGATATTTATTCAGAAAACTAATAACAGAAAGGTCAATTTAGCCTTGAGGTCAAATACAGTTTGGAGAATGCTCACTGAATGCTTCTTACCTGATCTAGCTCACATAACAGCTTTAGAATGAGACGAAAAGCAGGATCACAGTATGCTAGTCCTCTCTTCAAATGTGCAAGTGACAAAATGTTTTGAAGGAAAAGTGCATCAAAATATCAATTACCAACTCCATAAATTACAAGTATTCTCCAGATGGCAGTGATTACAATGAGTCCACAGAGAGCCCAGATGTTATTAATTCTTTAAAAACATGCTCTCATGAAGAAATTCATGAGCATGTCAATATTCATGAGAGCATATCAATTATCATTTATTCAATATTTTGCATTACTATGCCGTCCCCTCCACCTCCAAAACAATGCATATTATTGTAACTTCTTTTTTTTGATTTGGTAGTTGTTGGTGCATCGGCTTCTGTGGCCATATTGCACCTCCCAAGGTTTTTGCAGTACTTTGATCCAAGCCCGAGGCGGGAATCGAACCCGCGACCTTTGGGTTGCCGGGCAGGTACTTTATCCACTCGGCTAGCCCGGTCGGCCATTGTAACTTCATAAAACAGACTAATAAAATTTATATTAATTACATGCAAATATAATAGAACTTCATTACAGATATTTTCCCTTTGCAAATTGTGAATAGCTGATCTAATTCAAAAAGACTGTTCAAGCCAACTACAGGCAAGCACTGTTATAATGCAAATTTGCTAGCGTGATGCATATAGTATCATTATATAGTAGAGGTAGCCAACCAGTGTCACTTGTGACCCCAGGCAGAGTTAGTGGCATGCCTCCCAACATGGAAGGGAGAAATTGCAGAAACTAATCTTTAGAGATGATGCTAAACATGTACAGCAAACCTTTCCAAAGCAGACATCGCATCATGTCCCAAAGGATGTCACCATGTTGGCATCACATCAGCATTGTTTCATTCTGATTTCCTTTCACTACACATTCTGATATAATTGACTGATTAAAATATAATTATGTTAATACTTAAAAAAAAGTTATGTTTATTTCTTCATGTGCTTGATAATTGGAGGTCATTGAGCTCTGAACAAATTCTTTCTCAGTGAAAACTAAACACTGACCCTAGTCAATTTTATATAGTCTTTGTTAAGCTTGTGTATAGTAAGACACACCTTCCCTCTCTCTTACTCCTGTTAACATATTTTTGCCCTTAAACAAAGGAGGCTGCATATTGCATACCACTGCATTTATTCAACTTAAAGATCAGGAACAAAAGTTAGTAGAAGTGCCAAATTACAAAATTCTAGGTAGGGTGTCAAATTATTTTTAGCATTTGCGTAGTGTGTTGGCATCAAAAAAGTTTGTAAAGCCCTAGCATACAGTTTCAATTCCTTTTATTGCCAGCAAATAAGACCTAGGCTTCAGCTTGGTGGAAACCTTATTTACTGGATCATATTTACCGACTCTGAGTGTTAATTTAGCACGAGGATGCTCATCACACTCCTCACAACATCAATTCTGTGAGGGCAAACATTCATTTGTTAACCTATATTAAATTTATTTTATGAATATATAAATGTTTTTTTATTATTATTATTATTACTACAAGTGCTTAGCATAAAATTCCTTTACATAGTTAGCAAAAACATTTCATGGTACCAGGCATGGATCAATGAAGGAGCTTCTGGATCCATCCATAAGTGGCACACAATGCATTTCCAACATAATATGTAATATGCAGGATGCTACATATTATGCCACACAAAAGGTTAGCCACTTGTTATATATGGCACCTTTACATTTTACATTTCTATTATTTCCCCAAGAAATGCATACGGAATCAGTGACTTCACATAATTAAAATATGGTTGCACATGTAATCCATATCATTTACACCACCAAAAAAATAAAAATAAAATAATAATAATAATAAAAACCACTATTTGATAACAATACAACATACTTTATTTCCCAATGCAGGTATCTGTGCAAGTCACCACATGTATGCATTCAATATGAGAGAGAAATACAATGAATGTACCTCAGAGAAAAAAATAATTTCAGATTGAAGGATTTAAAAAATTCAACTATTCTTCTTAAGAAATTCACAACAAGAAATCTTTTTAAATTTCTCACTTATAATAATAGGGATTGTTGCGTTTAATTTTTGCAGCCATAAAAGCCATGCGACTCGAAGTACACAAGCTATGGATTAAAATAATGCACTTTTTTGCTTATGTATATTTGCCATTTAAAGAGAGTATCCACGATTTGGGATATTATTTGCTTTTTAATACTTGCAATCCATGCAAAAAAACAGAGGCTTTTCTCTCTTCTAGCTCTACCTCTCATTCAGTAAACTTTAGCATCAGCAGAGGCATATGACGCAAGAAAGCAAGCTTATACAGCATCAGCAAAAAAAAAAAAAAAAAACACTTCCCATTTCACCCATCCATTTGCTCCAAAAGTTTGTTCAGTTCTTCCTTGATATTTAAGTTATCAAATTCCACGACAGATAAAAATTGTTCCAGCAATTAACTACCAGCTGGGTAAAAGCGAATTTTCACACATCTATTCTACAGCTGTCTTTTCTCAATTTGAGTTTATGCCCCCTCACATTCGTAATCTGAGCACAAAAAAGATTCCCATCAGCATTAAATTTGCTCAAACCATTCAAGGCCTTATATACTTCAATCAGATCACCTCGCAAGTGCCGAGTCTTCTGAGTGGCTGCGATTTGCAGAACTTAAGTCTTTCTTGATAAGAGCACCCCTTTGTTCCCCTCACCAATCTTGTTGCCATTCTCTGTACTCATTCCAGCAAATCTACATCCTTCATAAAAATTAGGTCTCCAGAACTGTATACAGTACTCAAGGTGTGGCCTCACCATTGCCTTATACAAAGGGATAATCACCTCCTTATCCCTGCTAGCAAAGTTTCTGTATATCATTGACAAGACCCCATGACCTGCTCTGGCAGCCTGTCTGCAGTGCTCAGAAAACTTCTTATCTGACTGCACAATTATTCCCAGGTCTTTTTCATTTGCCACTACCCTGAATGTAGTAATGCATAGTTGGTACATTTCTCTGAAGTTACTGCTACATTTTGCAGTACTTTGCATTTGTCAATGTTAAACTTCAGCTGCCACTTCTCAGCCCATCTGCCCAACTTTTCTAGATCCTGTTGCAGTAGCATACTGTCATTACTGTCATTAGCAACTCTACCAACTTTTGTATCATCTGCAAACTTGGACATTAAGCCTGATATACCTTTATCAATATCACTGATAAATATGCAAAACAACAATGGGCCCAACACCGAATTCCAGGGGACTCCACTAATAACATAGTCCACGAAGAGCAGTGTCCATTGATAATCACTCTCTGTCTTCTTCTACTCAACCATCCCTTTATCCATTGTAGCAACTTGCACTTAATGCCATACTGCTCCAATTTTTACAGTAGTTTTCATGTGCAACCATATCAAAAGCTTTCCTGAAATCTAAGTATATGATATCGAAATTATTTTTTGCATCCAGTTCCTTTGTGAACACATCATAGTATCCAATCAAACTGGTCAGACAAGACTTCCCCTTAACAAACCCATGCTGTCTGAATTATTACTGCAGTCTTGTCTAGATGATCCTGCAATGCTTCTTTAACCAGTGACTCCATTGTTTTCCCCGGAACAGAAGTTAAACTAACAGGTGCGTAATTACTTGTTGTTACCCTTTGATCTCCCTTTGTGAATTGGGGATACATTTGCACATCCTCGAGTCCAAGGAAGCTCTCATACCTATGGCTAAGGGTTTGCTTACTTCCTTTGCCACCCGCCTTTAATATAACTGGATAGATACCATCCACCCCAGGTCCCTTTCTTATATTTAACTTTAACAATTTCTCCTTCACTTTGCTCTCAGTTATTACAAAAGCTCCCTGTTAGGGCTTAATAAACTTCTGTCCTTCACTTCTCTACAGAATTCCTCATGTGTGAATGTAGATGCAAAATACTCATTCAGTTTGTCAACTATCTGAGCAGGATCAACAGTTGAATCATTATTGATATCAAGTGGGACCAATCTGATTCATCCCTTCCTTCTAGCGTTTATATAAGTAAACAAGTCTTTACTATTTTTCTTTTCACCCTTTGCCAATGAATTCTTGTAATATGCCTATGCTTGCCTAATCCCCTTTGTGACTTGATTACAGACTAGCTTATATCTACCATAGGCTTCTGTGTTGCCTGATAATTTATATGCATCCCATGCATTTTTCTTCTCTGACAAGAGTGTTAGTTCATCTGACATCCATTTAGGGCAAAACCTTGAACAGTATTTCTTAGTTGGTATGAAAAGCTTGGTATACTTCATAACATAGCACTAATTCCTTCTGCTAATTACAGCTACGTAAGCTACTTAGAGTGCTTGCATGTATTGTGACTAATTTCATTTCACATTACTTTAGGGGGGAGAGAGAGAGAGAGAGAGAGAGAGAGAGAGAGAGAGAGAGAATGCAGTGTGGTGCTACTAAGTACATTTGATTTCAATTGTAAAATTTTACCTTTACTGTTTGGCATTAAATCTACTTTTAATGCATGTAAATTAAGGTCACTATTTAGGTAAAATATTAACTATGAAGCTGCTTTGAGAGCTTTTCTCTCATTTTCAATACTACATAGCTAAGCCAAAAAGATATAAAAACTTTATTGCATATTCTTGAATTCGAACTGAACAGTGGTCTCCTGAAAAATCATTTTTTATTATTATTGTGCATTATTTATTTAAGTATATAGTTGCATGTAATATTTTTCTTTCAATAAGAAGCTTCCACAGCTAAACTTTTCAGGAAATTGTAACTTTTTTACAAAAAAACCCCAAAATATATATACAGTTGTGCCCTGTATCCACTGATTCAGTTACCTGCGGTTAACCATGGGGGGGAAAAAATGAAAAAAACTTAACACGTACTACTCACGTGTCCAATACAATGCTTCCCTTTATTTTTTACGATGTTTCATATGTTTTGGCCACCAACATTATCATGGTTCATTAAAGATTTAACAGATGCACTGTTTTCAAACTTTTGAATAATTTCAAGTTTTTGTTTAATTTGAAAGCACAACTCCTGCGTTTGCCCATCATTTTTGCGATTTCTAAACAGAAAAAAATAAAATAAAAATAGTTACTATATTAAAAAAAATCCTGACATTCCTGACATAAATAACGAAACAAAATTTGTCCTTATACGGTGCGACAGAACACAACAATCAATGCAACGCACTAACTCAAACTAAACATTTGGTCGCTTTTTTTTTTTTTTTTTTTTTTTTTGTTAGTTGTTTGCGCATTGGCTACTGTGGCCATAATGCACCTCCCAAAGTTTTTGCATTTTACTCTGATCCAAGGCCGAGGCAGGATTCAAACCCAACTTTTTTTTTGAGCGGTAGGTATGAAGCCAGAGGGGGTTGCAAGATAATAGGTACACTAATCTCCCAATGACGACTTATAACACCGATTCTTGTCGCTTATTTACAACTTGCAAAATATCTGTTAATACCTATTCTAGTTGTTACTTGAATTTTATGATTTTTGTTTTTTTTTTTTTCTTTATTTGGAGTCAAAGTGTCCCAGTTAACCTAATCCTGGTAAATCGAGAGTCTGCTGTACTTTATCATTACCGTATTTAATGTTGGTAATGTCTTACTGTGTGTGTTTAATTTAGGAATTAAACTTTATTATATGTATGTATGTATGTATGTACAAGAAAATCAAGTTATATATGGGGTCAGCAGGTGTCCACTTATATCCGTGGATGGCTGAAACCACGGTAAGTCTTCAAACGTATCTCCTGCGGATACGGGGGTTTTACAGTGTGTGTATACACACACACACTGTAATTGGTGTGTGTATATATATATACACACACACACACCAATGAGCCAAAACATTATGACCAGCGAGTTGTTATGCAAATCGAAGCAACTGCAGGTGAACTATGTCACGTGTGCAGGTCGGGACACAGTATAAAAAACAACTGATACTGAGCTCCGTTAATCAGTGTTATTCTTGTTCTTCAGATAGAAAGGCAGCGGACTTAAGCAAGTTTGACAAAGGCCAAATTATAATGGCCGGACGACTGGATCAGAGCATATCTGAAACAGCACGGCAGGTGGGCTGCTCATGGTCAGTACCTACTGAAAGTGGTCCAAGGAGGGGGAAACCCAGAAACCACCAGCGAGGTGTTGGACGACCACAGCTCATCAATGCTCGAGGTGAGTGAAGGCTCTCCCAGATGGTACGTGGCAACAGAAGGGCGACTGTGTAGCAACTTGCTGGTAATTGGAATGCTGGTGACAGGAGTAATGTGTCACAACGCTCAGTACATCAAATCCCGGCGAAAATGGGGCTGCATAGCCGCAGGCCGCTCTGAGTGCCCATGCTAACCACAGTTCACTGACAACAGAGCCTATAATGGACACACGAGCATCGAACCTGGACCATGAGTAGTTGGAAGGTCATCTGGTCCGATGAATTACGTTTCCTGTTGCACCATGTCGAGTGCAACAGGATACGCAGGCAGGGTACATGTGCGTTGTTTACCTGGAGAAGTGATGGCGCCTGGATACACCATGGAACAAAAACAAGCCAGTGGCAGCAGTGTCATGCTTTGTGCAATGTTCTGCTGGGATACCCTGGGTCCAGTCATCCACATGCTGGCCACTCTGATGTCTACCACCTACCTAAACATCATTGCTGACCAGGTACACCCTTTCATGGCAATGGTCTTCTCCTCTGGCAGTGCAGTCTTTCAGCAAGGTAATGCGTCACACCACACCGTCCGGATTGTTTGAGACTGGTTCTCAGAATATGAGGAAGACTTCCAGCTATTGTCCTGGATTCCAAATTCCCCAGACATCAATCCCATTGAGCATCTGTGGTTTGTGTTGGAACAGTAACTCTGATCTGCAGCGTCTCAACCACGGACCTTACAGGAGTTAAAGGATCTGCTGGTTACATGTTGGTACCAGATACTTTTAAAGGGGAACAGGTATTGTATGTGTTATCAGACACTGTCTAAAACACTGATGGATCCAATATCTTTCTATTACAGAAGATTTAGGAGAAGTCCAGTTACGTCACTTAGGTGGCAACAAACGTGTAGAGTGGTTCTCTTCAAGACGCCTGGTCAGCTTGAAGAGGAAAAGCCCAAACCCTCCAGCATATGAGAGCACAACAATACAAATGGCCCTCAGTCCCCAGCGGCTTTCACTCCCCCTCTTACGGCAGTGAGAGGATCAGAGTGGAAGCAGAGGGTGCTAAGAATCTCTGGGTACAACCAGGCTGCCATGCACGAAAACTGAACTTGGCCTGTTACAACATAAGATCACTCATCGGTGAAGACAGGATATTAGAACTGGAAAAGGAATTAGAAAATGTGAATTGGAATATAATAGGTTTGGCTGAAACAAGAAGAAGAAATGAATCACTTATAAGTTTATCAAGTAGAAATCTGCAGTACACCAATGGAAACAGTGAAAGGGGCAAAAGTGGAGTTGGCTTTCTGGTCCATAAAGATATAAAAAACAACATTTTGAAATTCAAAAGTACATCACCAAGGGTGTCAAGATTTCTAAGAGGTACAAGCTAAAGGTTATAATGATTTATGCACCAACATTGAGCCATGATGATGAAGAGGTTGAAGAAATGTACACTGAAATTGAGTCTTCTAGATGAGCAGAAAACCCACTACATTATCATTATGGGGGACTTCAATGCTAAGGTTGGGAAAAGACAAAATAGTGCAGAAAGGGGAACTATAGGAAATTTTGGAATTGGTGAAAGAAATGAAAGAGGTGAAAGACTTGTGGAATTTGCAGAATCTCAAGGATTGTCAGTAAGAAACACTTTTTTCAAGAAAAGGGTGAACAGAAAGTGGACATGGAAAAGTCCAAATGGATTAACGACTAATGAAATTGACTTCATCCTCACTAACAGAAGATATATCGTGAATGATGTTACAGTCCTGAATAAGGTAAATGTTGGAAGTGATCACAGAATGGTAAGATGCACCCTTGATATAGAAGCAAGAAAAGAAAGGGAAAAACTGTCTCGAGTAAATAATACAAAGGTCTTTGAGATAAAAGAAGAGGAGAAAAAGCAGTATGTACCGGAACTTAAGAACAAGTTTGAGCTACTGCAGACTGTTCGGGACCAAGATATCGACGAGGAATATTACATCATTCTGAAAGTGATAAAGCCCAAGAAACCTATAGGGAAACAGAAATCCAAAGAAGAAAAAATTAGTCAAGAAACACTTGTCATGATGAACCGAAGGCGACAAATGAAGAGCAAAATAAACACTGACAAGGAGAAAATTGAGTATACTGAGTTATGCAAAGCCATTAGAAAGAGACTCAGAGAGGACATAAGAAGATTTAACACAAGAAAAGTATAAGAAGAATTAAGAGAAAACAAAAAAATTAAATCAGCAGCCATGAGCAGTAATACAGAAAGAAAAATGATACTGAAACTGAACAATAGCAATGGTGTACTTATAAATAGCAGAGAAGGCATAATTCAAATAGCAGAAGACTACTATAGAGAATTATACAAGGAACAAGAGAATGATGCCAGCAGTGGGGAAGATGGATTGCAAAGTAGCAACACATACGACATACCCGATATTCTTCCTGATGAGGTAGAACATGCATTGAAGAAAATGAAGAATCGGAAAGCCCTGGGGGAAGATGAAGTTACTGTAGAGTTGTTAAAATTGGGAGGAAGAGACATAACACAAAAACTGGCAAGTCTCTTCACAAAGTGCATTAGAAAAGGTGTGACGCCTAAGCAGTGGAATAATACAATCATAGTTTTGCTGCATAAGAAAGGAGATAAATCAGAAATTGGAAATTATAGACCAATTAGCTTGTTATCCCACATCTACAAGTTTTTCACAAGGGTCATTACTAACAGATTAGAAAGAATACTTGATGAGAATTAACTGAAAGAGCAAGCTGGCTTTAGGACAGGATTTTCAACTATGGATCACCTTCACGTAATGTCACAGCTAATGGAGAAAGCAAATGAATATAAAATACCATTATGCCTGGCATTTGTGGATTATGAAAAGGCATTTGACTCCATACAGCATAAGGCAATGTTTCGGGCACTGGAAAGACAAGGCATAGATATCCCATATATTATGATTTTGAAGAAAATATATGAGAATGCTACCTCCTTTATTATACTAGACAAAGACAGTAGCAAATTTAAAATTGAGGAGTTTGACAAGGAGACACAATATCTTCAAAGTTGTTTACTGCTGCCCTTGAGGAAGCTTTCAGAAGATTAGACTGGTTGCAGAAAGGAGTCAATGTGAATGGAGGGTACCTACACCATTTACGATTTGCAGATGACACTGTGGTCATAAGCCATGATCCCAAAGAATTACAGGAAAATCTTAATCAGTTATGCACAGTTAGTAAGGATTTTGGACTAAAAATAAATATGGCTAAAACAAAAGTAATGATGAACAAGTATGCCACAGAAAGGGACATAATGACTGAAGGAGCAGTAATTGAAAAGGTGGAGTCATATGCTTATCTGGTACAAGTTATTAGCTGTAATAATGATAAATGGCTGGAAGTCAAGAGAAGAATAAATTTGGATGGATAGCATTAAGGAAATATAGTCACATACTGAGGAGCAATATCCCAGTTTGTCTGAAATGTAAAATAATGGACCAATGTATACTCCCCACCATGACTTATGGAAGTGAAACTCAGGCACTCACCAAAAGGATGGAAGAGAAGCTGAGAACTACACAGCGAAGAATGGAACGAATTATATTGGGAATCAGACTATTAGATAAGAAGAGAAACAGATGGATTAGGCAACAAACTCAAGTAAAGGACATTCTTATTAAAACTAAAGAACTAAAATGGTCTTGGGCAGGTCAGATAGCTCGAAGACATGATGACACATGGACTAAGAAAATAACAGAATGGTAACCCAAGAGGAGTTAGATGAAAACCTGGAAGACAATGGCAGAGATGGATAGATGAAATTCATGAGTTTTGTGGGTAGTAAATGGATTTCCATTGCACAAAACAGAAGGAACTGGAAAGTTGTTGGAGAGGCCTTCATCCTGCAGTGGATTGAAAATGTCTGATGATGATGACCACAAGACACATTTAGAAATTTAGAAAACTAAAATGGTCTTGGGCAGGTCAGATAGCTCGAAGACATGATGACACATGGACTAAGAAAATAACAGAATGGTAACCCAAGAGGAGTTAGATGAAAACCTGGAAGACAATGGCAGAGATGGATAGATGAAATTCATGAGTTTTGTGGGTAGTAAATGGATTTCCATTGCACAAAACAGAAGGAACTGGAAAGTTGTTGGAGAGGCCTTCATCCTGCAGTGGATTGAAAATGTCTGATGATGATGACCACAAGACACATTTAGAAATCTTGTAGCATCCATACCTCGCTAGGTACAAGCTGTTTTGGCTGCATGTGGAGGACCAACATCATATTAGGTAGGTGGTCCTAATGTTTTGGCTCATTGGTGTATATATATATAATAAAATAAACAAGTTAATTCCATGTAGCCAAGGTAAAATTTTGCAACTGTAATAAAAAATATATATGTTTACAGCTGTACTCAGAAACTAGACATTTTCTGTCTACCATACTCAGGTGTTCTAAACTGACGTCAAAGTGGTTACCAGCTTGCACAGTGTAATCAACAAGAGAAGTATGAGCTTAGTTATGAAGTTCACCAAAAGTGATAACAAAAAAAAAAAAAAAAAAATAAAGAAAGAAAGAAATATCACCTATTTTCACATGTATTACAAATAATAAACACTAAATATCCCACGAGAAAAGGATTTTATAATGCCTATTTTATATGTAAGAGTAGAGTATTGTATAATAATTATATTAATTATATTTTACCTAATGCGATTTTATATTAATGTATTGAACATAGTACCGGAAGTAAAAACAAAACTCTGCAATCTTTTTATCAAGTGTGAGAAACTTAATTTTTCCCAAGAGTAATTGTTATCTTTCTCATATTTACTGAATTAATATACATTAAAATATTACTAAATATTATTATTTTAAATGAGAATTACAAAAATTTGACAGTATTAATACGAGTATCTGATTAAAAATTTTCTCTTGATTTATTAATACCATGTTCTAAACTTGTATGAATACTTCAAAACTATTTAAATCAAAATGAATGTATTTTGACCTCCTGAACTTAATATTAACTAGGTTTAACTGCATCAGATGTAACTTTCTATATCCATGTTATATAACTTCTCAGTTTTATACAGATGGAACTGTCTGCTCTTCGTAAATGGCCAACTACTAGTAAAGTTCACTGCAGTAAAACACTTGTCACTATGTCATTTGTTACCCCAGAGATGCTCCTCATCCTAAATCCAAGGAGTTTGTTTGTCATAACCTGAATAACATGTTTTTTTTATCCAAAATAAATAAATCCATGTAATGCATTATCACATGGCTCATGTTTTGGCAGCACAAATGTGATGTAATGCACAAGAAAATCCATTATGTTACTTATTCTAATGATGTATATACCGCCATCTTTGAAACACAAGTGCTTTATGTTCTAATAACTTCATTTAATGATACTGGTAGCATTCACTTTCTTGGAAAGTAGTCATGTCCAAAAGTACCTCTGGGAGTACAAATGAGTGGAAATTTTTCTCTGCACCTAAAATAAACAATATTAACTAGAACAATGACCTACCTGTCCCTGTCTCGCATACGATCCGAATCCCTTGAAGATGTATTACCTAATTCAGAATTATGATGATTATTCTGATTTGAAATACCATCACTGCCTTCACTGTTACTCATACAATCTTGGAGACGAGAATTAGATAATGGTTCATAGTATTCTGTACCAGGTGGTGGATCCATTGCTTATATCTGTAGAGAGATTTTAGTAATCAGTGTCGCCTGAAAGCAACTACCACAGAACTACAAAATTAACTGATTTAAAAAAAAAAATCAAAACAAATTACTCCATTATGAGAAACTAGAGGCATAGACACCATGCTCTCTTCACCCTAACTTTAATCCTAACATAAACAAATATATGTAATAGTCTTATTGGTCAACTGCTCAACAACAGTGATACTTTGTCAACTAAGTGAGAGCTTTGCTCTATGACATACATTTGTTTATGTCAGGATTAGAGTAAACAGGCTTTGGATACTGACATAATACAGAATTTCAGTGTTTTCACTGAATTGCATATTTTGAGAGTGACATGAGATAGGAAGGTCATCCACATACAAATATGCATTAACTCTGTCAGGTATGGTTAGTTATAGAGCTAATCCTGATAACAAAGAGTGGCACTTAACACAAAGCCTGATAAATTCCCTCTTCTTGCAAATATGTTCTAAAAAGAGAAGAATGGAAACATACTTGAAAGGTTCTATTACTCAAGAAGTTCTGGATAAATTTTGAGAAATGACTCCAAAAGCCAGATTTATGCAGGTCTTGAAGAATCCCACGTTATATCAAAGGCTTTTTCAATGTCAAGACATATGAATAAGTGTTCATTTCTGAGGAAAGCTTCCAAATATCTGCTTTTGCATCAGTCATGAGATCAAGTGTCAATCTACCCTTCCAAAAACCACTGACTTAGATTTAGGATGTTGTGTGCACCTAGGAACCATGTCAGGTAGGCATTAACTATTTTTTTCTAACATTTTCTCTAAACAACTGGTTAGAGAAATAGGGCAGTAATTTGTTGGACTGGTGTGGTCTTTCTCGGGCTTAAAAAAAGCTAAAACACAAGAATGGTACCAACTAGTAGAGCAATATTCCTCAAAAAAAATTTCTGTTGTTCAATTGTGAGAGGCAGATAGAGACTCCTCACCTATTCTTCTATGTAAGTGCACTGCACAATTTGATCAATCATGGTTAGCAGCAGATTACACGAATGACAAGCAGCAATGAATGCACTTTGTATTTTTCTGTCATGGATTTCACCTACTGAGACTGGTTCATATGTGATAACAGCTAAAAGTGTTTAAAACAAATTACCTTATGCATTAACAAATTCAAGAAATTTAAAAATTTCTTCCCTTTCAGAAATAAAATCAGAAGTTGTGAACAAGTGTTTACCATTAATTCCAGATTGTAGAGGTACCTGTTGACCTGTTTATGGTGGCAACATAACATACCCATGCTTCTTTTTTTCTCATTTGTCTTATACGATAAGTTTTAGCCCTTGCTTTCTTAAACTGTATGACATTAGCTGTGGTTGGATGTTTACAAAACAGATTCCAGTATTTATTGCTTTCTTTTTGAGCAATGCTGCAGGCTTTGGTCCACCAGATTTTCGGATGGATACAGACTCTGGTAGATGATTTTGGGATAGCAGATTTAACTGTTGTCATTATTTGTGTAATACAGTTTACTGCAGAATCAGTTGTGTGGATTGTAATGACAAAGGTATCTAAATGAGCTATTTCTTGATATTTAATACAATTAAACTTGTAAAATTAAAACTAACATAAGAACAACGCAGGTTGTTCTTATGTTAGTCTGAGGACAAGAACTTGTCCATATAGCACAGATGATCAGGAAGTGCTCACTACTATGAAGGTTGTGACTGTCCAGTCCATGGGAGGAATTATTGTGGTGAGCATATTGAAAGATCAATAACAGAGCTTGATCCAGATGGTAGATGCATGTAAGTGTGAGAACTGGTGTCTAACAATGTTAGTTTTGTCTAGAATTTTTTCCGTTAACTGCCCTCTGCACTGAGAACCCTATAAGGGACAACCTTCATTCCAGTCACCCATGATAAAAGAGGGGGCAGGTGTTTGCCTTACTAGATCACCTAAATCAATGAGAGTATATGTGTGATTTAGAGAGGTACGATGAAACTAATTTTATTGCTGCACCAATGGTAATACGAGGCTGCAACTACCTTTGCAAAGGGACAGGTCTGGAGGGAGTTCCAGAATTCACCGACAATGCCATTCCTCTGTGTGCTATATTAGCAGTTCTATCTTTTCTATATATGGCATACTGTTTTATTGCCATAATATTATATTGGTTAGGTTTGTTTCTTATGCATACCGCAACAATCATATTCACTTAACAGATCACATACATCATCTGAATTAGCAAGACGTCTATGCCAATTCCACTGAATCATTGTTTTTTCTTAATTGATATATCTGTTTGTCTACAGTGTTTTGTTTGTGCCTATCTACTTTTTTTTTTTTTTTTTTCCTTTCTTAAATGGTCTGCCAATGTCCATATCATCCTCTGGATGAATTTCAAGAACTGGATCATTCTGATCTGCTTTTTCAACAATGTTCATGATATTACCACTATATATTTGTGCGCGGACAATGTCAGTTCCCAATCGGGGCCCGGCGGCCAATAAGCCAGAGGAACAATGGGCACAACCCACACACTTTTAAATCTCTGGTTTGACAGTGTTCTGTTTCCGATACAATGTGCATACGCGGAGATGGGAGAAACCCCAGATGCTGTTTGACCCGAATATACCTTATCCTTATACATTTGTGCATTTTGCCTATTTCAGAGCTCTTGGTTTGTTCATTTGTGACTGAATAGGATTCTTATCTGGAGGTAATGTTACCGGCATTTACTTCCTGAGTTGAATACCTGAAAGTAGATTGTTCCTCTGATGAGGAAAGGAGTGATCTCACCCAACCAGAGATATGTGGCAGAACTAAGCAGTCAGTTTGAGTTTCTACAGAACACAGCCGTTTAGTAACTAAAGCATATGTAGATAATTTATGCTGATACTATAAACTGTTCCTTTGTCTCTTGATGTGGCACTTTGTGCTCTATCTTATATTTCTGAATATTCTTTTCTCGTTTCCACTGGATGCATTCCTTAAAGAAGGCAGAATTATCACCTAGGCAGTTTGGACTACTATGTGTTTCTGTGTTACAAATTGTTCATGTGTATGTTCTTTTGATCCACAAGTGGCTATACACCTGCACACTGCTTGCAGGTGATCAAATTTTGGCACTTAAAGCAGCAGACTGGATTGGAAATGTAAGGTTGAACTTGCCATCTTAAGTAACCAGCCTTTATAGTTGTTTTCAGGTTTGGAGTTTTAAATGCAAGTATAAACGTCTGAGTAGGGAGAAGCTTTTTTGATGGCAATTCTTTTGGTGCATACATTCTAGTTATTTAGTTTGTGAAAAAGTTCATTGTCAGATACGTTTAACAGATTTCATTCTGATATTACGCCTTTAGAGGAGTTCAAAGTGCCGTGTAGGGATAACCATTATGGGAATTCCACCGAAAGTGGATATTTACTAGCAGAAATTGCTATGCATATATACAAATATGCTCAGTCATCTCCATCAGTAAATCTCCCTATCTTAGTTGCCAGACCAGTCACATTTTCAAAACATTTCTTATTAAAAATGGGGAAAGCTAACTCAATGGCTGGTCTGTGGAGGAGTATAGTATTAAAAAAGAGGGGATGATAATCCATTCCTCCTTTTTTTGAATAGACTTTTTGAATATGGAATATGTCATCTTTGTCTGGGACAACTGGACCACAGGATCCATAGGTGAACTGTTTTGCACTGTCCGTTCTTGCTCCTTTTAAGCCCTGTGAGAGGACTTTATTCATGTTTCCAGCCCTGACATGTAGAGGCAGGAGCAGTACAATATGGAAATACGCTTTACCACATTAAACCATTTTTGCAAGAAAAGAAAGATATTTTGTTTTTAGAAGTTCTTTCCCGACCTTGTAACAGGTCTATTCAACAAATTCTTCTTTCATCTTGGTGTTATTTTAGGTTTTCAACATATCCTTCAAGCATTTTTGGTATTCTTTGTAGTAACTTTGCAGCAGTTGCTCATTTTCTCAACACTGAATCTGACAGCACCACCAAGGGATTTTTTCAGACATACGGCCTTCCTCACTAAGAGTAATTTCTTCCTAACAGAATAGTTATTTTGCCACTGGTCATTCATTCATTTGGAAAGGTCCAAGTTCAAATCCCATTGTAGACAAAAAGAATTTTAAAAGGCTTCTTTAATGGGAGCAGATGGAGTAGGGCACTCCATTAATTATTCCAGTATTCCAGGTTTTTCAGCCCACACAACATGTAAATCAGCTCCTGAACACACACTTGTGCAGGCAAGTGAGTTTATAAAATGGTGCAATATGGTCCAAATGGACGATGCACCTAAACCAACAACAAAGTGTAACTGCTTTGACATGGTTCGAAAACATCCAATTAATTCTTTTAATTGCCTTTGGTGTTATTTTATAACTTAATGCACAAAGTATTTTAAGAACTTTATACTCCATCATTGATGCATAATGTACAACTAATCATAAAATAATGCATCATTTAATGTAAACAATGCTTAACTGGACACTGTGAGTGGCACAACACAAACAAGCAATGATCGTGTGTTTTTATGATGTCTGTAACCATTCAAACAGATACACAAAACTGAAACAAAATATTGCAAATTGACACATTAATCTAAAATTGGGCATATTTCATTAAATTGCATTTTTTTAAACAACAGCTATAAATATCAACCTTAAAATACATTTTACACTACAAATAATTAATATTGGTCAGATACAAAAACATTAAGCGACTGAAATATCAGAAGGATATTTAAATTTAGAATAAAAACAAAGTGTCCAGAAAAGTGGGTTGCTGTACGTTACAATACGCAACAACAATTACGCTAAATTAAAAACTAAATTTATTTAAAAATATACATAAGTATAAAACACAGACTGGCTAAAAAAAAAAAAAAAAAAAAAACGAATCTTTATTCAGTGTCAAATCGGACTGCCTTTGTTTCAAATAACAGCATGTGTGTGGCACAGCACAGACTCTATAAGGTGTTTTAGTGCATTTTGGTCTAATTGTAACCATTCTTCCAGCAAAATATTATGTAGCTGCAAAAAAGGTGAAGTCAGAGAACTTTGTTGCCAAATATCTCTCTCCAGAATATTCCACGCTTTCTCGACAGGATTGAGATTGGGTGGACGTGGGTTCCAAGGAAGATAATGCAAATCCATGTCATGTTCTCCAAGCCAATCTGGCACAATGCGCTGTGGCACTGTCATTCATAAAGAAGCCATCACCTTCAGGACAAAAGTGTAACGTTGCAGGGTGCAGTGAATCTGATACCAAATTCAGGTACTCCCTGGTTAACATTCAACCTTCCACTGGTATCAACAGACCAAGTCCATGCCAACAAAACTTTCCTCATACCATGATACCACCGCCAGATGCTTGAGTTTTCTTAACAAGGCGAGCAGGGTTCATCACTTCTTGAGGTTCTTGCCACACTGCCTACCATCAGTGCAAAACAATGTGTATCGTGATTCGTCTGACCATGACTTTCTTCCATTGTTCCACTATCCAAACACAACATTCTCAGCACTACTGCAAGCAGATTTTTCTGTTTTTCTCTGAAACAAGTAGCTTCTGAATAGGCAGGCAACTGCCAATACCCAACTTCTTCAATTCCCTGCACAAGGTATGGGTTGAAAATAGGGAGTTTTTGGTTTGCTTGAATTCAAATGTTATTTGCTGTATGCTGGATGTCATATTTTTTCCCATACAGTCTTCCTTAGAGTATGATGGCTTCACTCTTGAACTACTGTTTTTCTGCCACATTTACTCCTTTGAAATGTGGAAGAGCTGCTTGCTCTCCAGTCATTAAAAACTTTGAGAGATGGATGCTTTTGAGAAACCAGTTATGTCTTTCATTTCTTGAATCGTGGCTCCTGCTAAACGTGCACCCATGATAAGACCTTTTCCAAAGTCTGATAGATCCCGCAATTTCCCAGTTCTGGCTTCACATTCCTGCAGTCTTTACATTCAATGAGGCAACACATCATCATCCCAATGTCACAGTTTTTTTTTTACATTTCCTTTGTCTGTGACTATCTTAATACAAAGGTACGTAATTTTTTGGCCAGTGTGCATATTTAACCATAAAGGTATGGTGATGAAAATATGAATTCCCATTCATGGGGGGGGGGGGCGAGCAGTCCTTATACAACTTGAACAAGAAGAAAAAACTTTCACCATATCTGCAGTATAGTATATGATGAAACAACCATTACATGAACAAAGCTGCATATTTTTGACAGGAATTCTCACACTGGCAGGAATGGAAATAAATCAGTCTGAAGAAACTGTAAAATAAATTAATTCTTTTCATGATAATCTGTTGTAGTAGGCTTTTTCACGTATCTTCATAATATTGTTTAACAAAAAAAAAATAATAATAATAAGACATCATCTCCATAAAGCAATGTGACTTTGACTTTTCTCAAAAAAAAAAAAAATCACTTGGGAGTCACCTAATTAGTCTGTGCCATTATCTGGAACCTTTACCTCCTACATGGAATCTATATGGAGACTTTTTTTTTCTAACTTGTAATCTTTCCCATACAATAACTTTAACTATGTATAGCATTTGATATTTGCTAATAATAAAAAATGATATTTGCTATAATTATATATATACAGACCAATGTTTAATTTTGTGTTTTTGTACAGAAAATACTGAAGGGGGTGTTTGATATGCTTCTAACCTTTCAATAGAACAGAGATGTATTTTTGGTGCACATATTTTTTCAATAACTGGAACCTTTATATGAATGCATGCAAAATTATCATTCATAACGACAACAATTTTTTTTTTCAGCCATTGTGGGCCAAGCCTGCATGAATGGAAAAAAACTAAACACCAAGCAGAATAATATGTCTTTACAAAAAGGAGTTACTGAGCAAGGATATTCACAAAGACATAATAAACACATCAGGAGAATATGCACCATTATGTTAAACTGTAAAAAATTGGATGACTGAATATAACATGGCAGAACCAAACATCTGAGATGAACAATGTAGTGAATATACATTAATACCACTCCAGAAAACATCAAAAAAAGTTTGATACAGCAAGCGCCAACCAGTGAATAACTGTTACAGAAATAATAGAGGCCACACGTATCTAAAGTGAACGGTTGCAAAAAATTTAAGTTATGACAAAGGTTTCTGTATAATGGATTCCCCAAAGCCACCTTTTAACATCTTCGATTCAAAACTCCAAAGCAACTTCTCATTATCAAGCAAAATGGATTGGAATGGATTCTGTTAGTATTGATCAACTGGGGATATATTAGCTTATGCTACCCATCTTTAGACAAATTCAAAGGAAGTCTGGTGAAACCCAAGCAGTTGTAGTTGATATATCTAAGGCTTTTGATAGTGTTTGGCATAAAAGTCTTCTAAACAAGCTCCCAGCTTATGGACTGACAACTGTCTATTGGGTATCCAGATTTCTCTCTGATCAAAGTCATCTACCATCACTGTGAGGAACGTTAGATGACTGTCTTCTAAATTGTCCACTAACGATGTTCACCAAGGTTCAGTTCTTTCTCACACTCTTTTCCTCTTGTATATTAATGACCTTCCACTAACTGGAAATCCTATCTATAGTTTTAATGATGATAGCACAGTACATTTAAACTTGAGAAACCTTGTTCTGCACAAAACAGCTTCAAGTATTAGTAATGGCAAATGATGCAAGAAAGCAAAGCTTATACAGCATCAGAACACACACACACACACACACACACACACACACACACACACACACACACACACACACACACACACACACACACACACACACACACACACACACACACACCCTATCCAACAGTTTCTTCCATGGATTTATTCAAACAACCCACTTCTACAACAGATAGAAGTCTGTTCCAAAAATTAACTACCCACTGGCTGAAGGCAAACTACCACACATCTAGCCTGCAACCATCCTTTTGATTCTATTTGAATTTATGCCCTTCATATGTATAGTCTAAGCAAGAGAATGAATGCCAACAGCGTTGTGCTTGCTCAATCCATTCAAAGCCTTAAAAACCACAATCAAGTCACTTCTCAGGTATTTAGTCTCCAGATGCTGCAATTTGCAGAACTTAAGCCTTTGTTCTCCTCACCAATCTCATTGCCTTTCTCTGTACTCATTCCAGCAACTCTACATCCTTCCTAAAATGATCCAGACCTGTATGCAGTACTCAAGGGGTGGCCTCACCATTGCCTTATACAAAAATAATCACCTCCTTATCCTTGCTAGCAAAATTACTGTCTATCATTGACAAAACTCCATGAGCTCTTCTGTCTGCACTGCTTAGAAAACTTTATATCTGATAGCAGAATTATCTCCAGGACTCTTTCATTCTCCACTACCTTGAGTGCAGTACCGCACATTTGGAATGTTACTCTGGGGTTACTGCTACCCATATGCAGTACTTTGCATTTGTCAATGTTAAACTTTAGTTGCAACCTCTCAGCCAATCTGCCCAACTTTTCTAGATCCTATTACAGCAGCATACCATTGTTACTGTCATATTTAACTATAATACTGTTGTATATACTATAACTATAATACTGTTGTAGTATAGTATACTGTTGTATATACTATAACTATAATACTGTTGTATATACTATAACTATAATACTGTTGTATATACTATAACTATAATACTGTTGTATATACTATAACTATAATACTATTATATTGAAACAGCTCATCGAACAGGTTTACTTTGGGATTACTGCTATCCATATGCAGTACTTTGCATTTTACAATGTCAAACTTCAGTTGCCATTTTTCAGCCCATCTACCTAATTTTTCTAGATCTAGTTACAGTAGCAAACCATCATTAACCACCCTGCCAATCTTGTATCATCTGCAAACTTAGACATTAAGCCTGGTGTACCTTCATCAATATCATTAATAAATACAGACAACAATGGGCCTAGCACTGAACCTTGAAGGGACTCCACTGATAACATTAGTCTACGAAGAGCAGTGTCCATTGATAACTCTGGCTTCTACCACTCAACCATCCCTTTATTCATAGCAGTAACTTGCCCTTAATGCCACAACGCTCCCTATTTGTACAGCAGTCTATTATGTGCAACAGTATCAAAAGTTTTCCTGAAATCCAAGTACAGCAGACTCGATTTTCCGGGATAGAAGGTAAAAAAAAAATCCCAGATAATCCAAAAATACAGAAGTCCCCAACATACATAAGAGATACGTTTCACGACTTCTTACTAAGTCGACTTTTACGTAACTCGGGAATGACTAATAACATATTGAATTTGGCACAATGCTTGTTAATGTTTGACCATAATCGTACATCCTTATTATTTTAATTTTCTGATCCAAATCAATCGCTTTCCTATTGTTGGTAGATTTACTAGTACCACTGTCACTTATTCTTAGTTGGCACCATGATAATGATGAAAATGAAATTTTCTGTAAAGAACTTCACAGTTAAAGCAAAAACTCACTATTATCAACCCCACACGAGCTCACATTTTACTAAAGCACATTTCTGGAGGTCACTACCATAAAAACAATATGCACTTGCCGGTTTACTGGTCTTTTCTGTTAGTGTAATCAGTTATAAACAGGTAGTAAACTCAATCTTATTGCATTTGTGATAATACCAATAGCTGGAATTCTGTGGGTTTTTACGTTATTGTGGTGAAATGTGTGTCCTCTTCACTGAAATCTTCAGTCATATAAAAAAAATATAAATAAATTTTAAGAATCTTCTCTTCTTTCCTATTTTTTTGCTTGTTACTCCATATCTCACTTGTGCAATTTGTGCATGCTGTGATCGTCGTTATTGATTGCTTATTATTTTTTGTTTGTTTGTTTTAAATTTTACAATCTTAAAAAAAAAAAAAAATGGGTGAAAAAAATTTACGTAAGTCTGAAGTTGTGTAATTCATGACTTACAGTATTGAAAAATGTTCAGCTACCTACTTAAAAAGTATGGCGATAGATAAACGAAAAAACTCACCACGCACTACTTGTGTGTCCAATACAATGCATCCCTTTATTTTTTACGATGTCCATTTTAAATCTAATAGCTTCCCTTTATTTTTTACAATGTCGTACACTGAGTAATCACTGAATCATGACCACCCCTATGAAAACTGAATGCGACCCGTTGACCACGTGAAGTATAAGAGTGCGCAGTTAGTCGACCTACATAGCATAGATAAGGTGTCAGTGGTTCAGTAAGTAGTAAAAGTCTGACCGTGATGGGTAAAAGGAAGGATTTATAGGACTTTGATAAAGGACAGATTGTGGGAGCTCGATGAGCTGGTGCCTCGATTTCCCAAACGGCTGAACTGGTGGGGGTGTTCGAGAGCTGCCGTTGTTAAAGTGTACCAGGACTGGCATCAAAATGGTCAAACAACAACCCGATGGAAAAACTGCAAAGGTCAGCAAGGTTGATGTTAAAGGTAAGCACTAGGTTCTACGACTCATACAGGTGCAGCACTGTTGAAGAGTTGACTACCCAATGCAAGATGAGCCAACCTGGAACAATATCTGCCATGACCATGCGTCGCACAATCGCAAGTATGGGCTATACCAGCAGACGACCCCAACTGCATCCTCTCCTAACCAAGGTTCATCGGCATAAGACTTCCCTGGTGCAAAGAGAATAAAAGTTGGACGTTAGAAGACTGGAAGAAGGTGTGCTGCTCGAATGAGTCACATTATTTACTCCACACCATGGATGGTTGTGTACGGATTTGGCGTCAACAACATGAGGCTCTTGATCCGTCATGCATGATATCAAAAGTGCAGGCCGGTGGAGGCAGTTGTATGGTGTGGGGCATATTTCACTGGCAGGAACTTGGATCACTGGTGCAGGGGGAACACTTATCAGCGGTCTCCGCTATCGTCGACTGCTTGCTGACTGTGTACACCCCGCCTATGTTACACTTTCTTCCTGAATGGTGATGGTGTCTTCCAAGATGACAATGTGCCGAGCCATCAAGCACTTGATGTGCAGAAATGGTTTGAGGAACACAGTTCTGACTTCCAGCATATCGATTGGCCTCCAAAGTCCCTCGATATCATTCCCATAGAGTACTTGTTGGACACTATGGAAAGGCACATCAGGCGTCTGGATACACCAATCACCTCCATACCTGCATTGCTAGCTGCATTACACACAGCTTGGTTACCATACCTCTCGAATACTTCCGACATCTTGTTGAATCAATGCTACATCGGATAGCTGTCGTACTGAAGGCAAAAGGAAGATCTATGAAGTATTAGGTAGCTGGTCATAATTCAGTGATCACTCAATATACAGGGTGATTCACTACCAGTGCCACAAACATGCAGGAAGTGTAGGGGGCACAAAGACGAATCGGAATCACATAGCATTGCAGGGTCCGAAACGCCTTCGTCATGCGGTAGAGGACGTTGAACGGGAGGTCGCGTGAACAGCGATACCGCTGGAAGTCAGAATTTGCGAACAGTTTCTGCTTAGAACAGTTTCTAAGTAGCAAAAGTCCTCCAGAGTGGATAATACGCAGGTTCCAATGATTGGACGCGTTGCAGATGGTATGAACTCATTTGGTTGGTTGATAGTATCCTCCATACAGTGGATTGGGAAATACCCAATCGTTGGCTATCGCTCGAGTACTCGTACTGCCTTCTGCAAGACATAGGACATTCTCCTCATTGTCTAGCGTCCTCGTCGTTCGCTCTCGATTCATGGTACCTCTCGTGAAACAACCAGTCTCACGTAACCTTCTGTGCACATGTGCGAAAATCGTATGATGAGGAGCACGCCTGTGCGGGAAACGTTCCTGGTACAAGCGCAGAGCGGCGCACCCGTTACAGTCCGCAGCTCCATACACGAGGTGCATGTCAACCAGTTCAACGTTTGAATACTCATCCATCCTACTGCCTCGGGAACCGGTTCGCAAATGCTGACTTCCAGCAGGATCGCTGTTCACGCGACCTCCCGTTCAACGTCCTCTACCGCATGACGAAGGCATTTCGGACCCTGCAATGCTATGTGATTCCAATTCGTCTTTGTGCCCCCTACACCTCCTGCAAGTTTGTTGCACTGGTAGTGAATCACCCTGTATATGGTTTGGTCACCAACATTATAATAGTTCTTTAAAGATTTAATGGATGCACCGTTTTCAAACTTTAAGTTTTTTTTGTTTAACTGAAAGCACAACTCTTTTGTCTTTACCCATCATTTTTGCGATTTCTAAACAAAAAAATATTTACTATAAAAAAAATTGGCATCCCTGACATAACAAAACAAAATTTGTTTTTTTGCGGTGCAACGGAACACAAGAATTGACGCAACATGCTAAAACAAACTAAACATTTCTTCTCTTTTTTCTTTTTTTTTGAGCGGCGGTGTGAAGACAGTGGGAATATTAAGATAACAGATACATTATCTCCCAATGACAACTTAACGACGCTTCTTGTCGCTTATTTACGACTTGCAAAACATCTGTTTATTCTATTCTAGTTATTACTTGAATTTTATGATTTCTGGTTGATTATTTATTTATTTTTTTAATTTGCGTCTTGAACTGTCTCAGTTAATCTGATTCCGGTAAATCGAGAGTCTGCTGCATAAGTAAACTGGATATAAAAAATAAATTTTGATATTTTCAATATCAAAATTATTTTTTATATCCAGTTGGTCAGAAATCAAATTGGTCAGAAATGATTTCCTTTTATTATGATAAGGAAATTAGGATAGAATGCTCTAATATATATATATATATTTATTATAGTAAAAGTATAATATGTACTATATAGATGCTGAATATGTATATAAACATAACAGTATACAGCAGGCCATAAGGCCAAGATAACTTATAAAGACTAAGATAGCCTATGTAGGTCTACAAGGCCATACCCTGGAAATAAACAAGTAATTAGTAATAATATATAAATATTTAATACAATAATGATTATGCAGTTAATTATTGATATATAGATACATTGAAAGGGACTTTTTCAAGGGCTAACCCTTTCAATATATCCCACCAATAATTAACAGAGCTATCTGTTTCTGATTGCTATCTGCTAGGTCCAATTCTTAAACTTAAACATAAGGTTAATTTAGTTATAATTTAGCAGCAAACAGGCAAGATAACATTTAGTCTGACAGATAACTTCAAAACGAATATATAGAAAATAGAAGGCCAACTATAATTTTAAATTTCTGTTGTGGTAGTTTTATTTGTTTTATATTTATGCAAAAGAAAGCTATTGCTGACATAAGGAGAAAGGAAGTAGGGATAAGTATAGTAATAGTACCTCAATTTCCCTCGAATTGCTCTAATAGATCTTGAAGTATAAAAAATTAGGGTTAGATAGTAAAAGGTGAAAAGTAAAGAAAACAGCTTTATATAATTGTACAGTCGGTCCTCGTATAACACGTGTTTGCATTACACAAATTCGATCATACACGATTTATAAATAGGGGAACGTTATCTTATATAACACGAACCGAATTCGCTTATACACGATTCGCCTTTGTGTTTACAAGAAATGGCAGTCGAATGCGGAATCACCCCAACTGAACGCAACACGATAGGAACGAAGAAGATTCTGAAAATGTATTTATGTGTTTTATATCAGTGAAGGGGAAAACATTTCACCATAATAACGTAAAAACCAACAATTCCAGCTATCGATATAATCGCAAATTCAATTAGATGGAGTTTACTACCAGTTTATAACAGATTCTACTAGCAGAAACGCAACTGGAAATTGTTTTATGGTAGTAACCCCCAGAAATGTGCTTTAGTAAAATGTGAGGTGTTAATTGTGTATCTCGGCCTTTACGGTGTTGTTTATTCAGTTGCTACACGCGCGCAGCTTTGTTTATGTGTATCAAGCGTGCCACCTCGTTTGTAATTGTGCTTTATTCCCTAAAAATTAGTAAAATACTTAAAATGTGTGAAAAGGAAGTGTCCTGGCTAAGACACTGCAGATTCAGAGAGAAAAAAAAAGAAGCAATATCGATAAACAGAGGCGGACTGGGTCAAAAATTCTTACCCGGGAAAATTTGTAGTAGCCTCATACTACGGTTTATGGCCAAAATCACACCGGCCTCCGGCCCACCGTGGTTTCCCCCATAAGGCTTATGGCCAGTCCGCTTCGGTCGATAGAGAAAAAAATATGAAATTGTGAAACGCTTTGAGCGAAATGAAAGACCATGTGATATTGCACGTGCTACAGACCTAAATGAGGCAACGCGGAGAATTACAAAGAATGCAGAAAAAATAAAAACAACTTTCATAGCGGGAACAACTCAAAGTGTAATTAAAATCCATTAGATTAAGACAAGAATTGGAAGAGATGGAACGGCTGTCATCTGTTTGGATAGAAAATCAAACAAAAAGCAAGTTTGCTTACGATAGAAGCAAAAGCATTAGCAATATTTTATAACGACTTACGTATTATAATTTATACTTACATATTATAAAATACGTAAGTATTTTATTACGACTATTTTATTTAATATAATAAATTTTTTACGAATAAAATACGTATTTTATCCGTAAAAAATACTTTTTTAGTATTAAAAAATACTAAAAATACTTTATTATAAATACAATATTATTTTTATTACGTATTTTAATCGTTATAAAATACTTATGTATTTTATAACGATTAAAATTACCAGATTATTTATTGTGTTTGGTAATGTTTTGGTTCCAAATGTGTGTTCAATCTTGGGTGGTCGGCACCTAACCCCACTTTTCCCATAGGGCCTGTTGTTTATATTGCACGATTTTGCATTGCACGAGGGTTTCTAGGAACGCAACTATCGTGCTATACGAGGATAGACTGTACTTAGGATATATACCGGGAGTGTAACTGGTGGGATATATTGAAAGGGTTAGCCCTTGAAAAAGTCCCTTTCAATGTATCTATATATCAATAATTAACTACATAATCATTATTGTATTATATATTTATATATTATTACTAATTACATGTTTATTTCCAGGGTATGGCCTTGTAGACCTACATAGGCTATCTTAGTCTTTATAAGTTATCTTGGCCTTATGGCCCGCTGTATATTGTTATGTTTTTGGAAAATTAAATGCACTAGGCATAATCCTTATGGGTTTTGATAATTAACTATATAATATCGGTGTAAATACACCATAGTTAACCCATAGATTTGAGCTACGATTGTAGCGTAGAAGGCATCGTTTAATTGTATCTCATAATGTGGTTGCCTTCACAACGAGATAGCTACTATTGAATTACTTCAAATAAATAACGCTTCTCTAGTAGAGAAGGCTACTGTTATTTATTTTCAGCGTACCACCACCCAGACGATCGTTTCGAAGCTTTCTGGCTTCGTCATCAGTGGGCGGGTAGGTAATACAACAAGCCATCTCAGTTGCGAAGTTATATCCACATTATGAGAGATGCCAGAAGGGTGTGGTGGTAATGTATTTGGAAAATTAAATGCACTAGGCATAATCCTTATGGGTTTTGATAATTAACTATATATCGGTGTAAATACACCGATATTATATAGTTAATTATGGTGTATTTACACCGATATTATATAGTTAATTATCTATAAACTATGGTGTATTTACACCGATATTATATAGTTAATTATGGTGTATTTACACCGATATTATATAGTTAATTATCTATAAACTATGGTGTATTTACACCGATATATAGTTAATTATCAAAACCCATAAGGATTATGCCTAGTGCATTTAATTTTCCAAATACATTACCACCACACCCTTCTGGCATCTCTCATAATGTGGATATAACTTCGCAACTGAGATGGCTTGTTGTATTACCTACCCGCCCACTGATGACAAAGCCAAAAAGCTTCGAAACGATCGTCTGGGTGGTGGTGGTACGCTGAAAATAAATAACAGTAGCCTTCTCTACTAGAGAAGCGTTATTTATTTGAAGTAATTCAATAGTAGCTATCTCGTTGTGAAGGCAACCACATTATGAGATACAATTAAAACGATGCCTTCTACGCTACAATCGTAGCTCAAATCTATGGGTTAACTATGGTGTATTTACACCGATATTATATTGTTATGTTTATACTGGGTGTCTCAAAAATATTGGTACAAAAGTTTAGGGGAGGTAGGTAACATCTAAAGGAATGTGAATCACATAGGAATTCATAACCGGAAACGTCACCGACCGTAAGTCAGTAGAGGGTGCGGTAGTCGCCGCACGAAGAGCATGCATCGATATACGAAATGTGAGCTGGCAGACATGCACCTAGTGTATGGATTAGAAGAGGGCAATGGACGAGCTTCTCAACGAATTTATGGAGAATGCTTCCCAGACAGACAGACATATACTCTACCACCGTTTGTTTGCAGATGCATCAAAATTTGTACGATTATGGGTCATTTAGAGGTAACAGGAGTAGTGCGGGCAGACCACATTCGACGCGAACTCCCACCATGCAAGAAAGTGTGTTGAATGCCATCCAGAATAATCCTACTACCAGAATATGTGACGTTGCCTCTGCCTTAGGAGTGTCTCATTGCAGTGTACAGTGTGTCTGGCATGATTCCTTACTCCCTTTCATCTCCAAAGAGTTAGTTACTGCTCCCCCAAGATCATCCTGTACATGTGGCTTTTGCACAGTGGTTTCTCCAAGAAAGTGTTCAAGACTTGAATTTTCCAGCCTATGTTTTGTTCACGGATGAGGTTTATTTCACTCAGGAAGGCTTATTCAATCAGCACAATGCTCATATGTGGGCTCACGAGAACCCGCACGGTGTATGCTCCCATGCGGCACAACATCGCTTCACAATAAATGTGTGGGCAGATATGCCCACACATTTATTGCGATCGGTGACTGCTTAGTCGGCCCATACCTATTACCATCCTGCATGAACTCCGCTAAATATCGGATCTTTCTTGAACAAGTTCTACCAGGGTTACTTGACAATGTTCCAGTAAATGTGAGACGCAACATTTGGTTTCAACATGATGGGGCCCCTGCCCATTATGGAAGGTGTGTTCATGACCATTTGAACAGGAGTTTTGGGCGTCGATGGATTGGCCGTGGTGGACCCGTTGCATGGTCCCCACGCTCACCTGATTTATTGAGCCTTGATTTCTTTCTGTGGGGGCCCCTCAAATCTATCGTGTATGAATCGCTTGTGGAGACAGAAATGGATCTTGTGGCGAGACTCATCTGCGCTGCTGCTAATGTCAAAGAAACTCCAGGTGTGTTCGACCATGTCCGCCAATCCATGCTGCGTCGGTGTCACGCATGCATTGCGTCTCATGGGGGAACCTTCGAGCATCTGTTGTAACATCATGAAATGCATCCATCTCATACTCCATTGTTAATATTATGTCAAATAAATGTTTGCCACTAATTACTATCTTGTGTCATTTCTGCTTCTTGCACCTCTGCTACTACTTTCCCGTGACATTTCCAGTTATGGGTTCCTATGTGATTCGCATTCCTTTAGCATCCCTTTAGATGTTATCTACCTCCCCTAAATGTTTGTACCAATATTTCTGAGACACCCTGTATACATATTCAGCATCTATATAGTACATATTATACTTTTACTATAATAACTAGATTACAGACTGATGTAATGTTCAATCTACTATTGATGGCATTAATCTGATCTGGCAAAAAACTTTTACATTTATCCCTATTTTTTATAACATATATATATATATATATATATATATATATATATATATATATATGTTATAAAAAATAGGGATAAATGTAAAAGTTTTGTGTTTTTTATATACAGTGGATTCCGGTTATTTGGGCCACCGGTTAATCAGGGAAGCTGTTTATTTGGGACAAATCTTAAAGAACAGAACTCAATCAAGAAAATAGCCAGGGTTTACTTCGCTTAATTGGGACAGGAGACCGTGGTACTCGAGATTACCCTACAATTGTCTCTGACCATACCATGTGGTTCGGTCAGATTTCTGGAGGTCACAACCATAAAACAATAAAAAGAATTAGCAGTCCCCTGTTTATTGGGCTTTTCTGTCAGTGCTTCAATCATATAAAAAATTAATTTTCAGAATCTGCTCTTCATTCCTATATTTTAAGCCTTTGCAACTGGTTATTCCATTCTCACTTGGCCATATCGTGTTACTTGCAATTTGTGTGTGCCGTGTTCTTTGTTATTGATTGCTTATCTTTTTTACTGTTTTAAATTTTAACCCCCACCCACAAATGTCAGTGAAAAGAAATGTCAACTAGTTAGTATGTACATATTACAGTACGTATTAATTAAGCTATGCACGTAAGTGTAAATTTATTTTATTTTGCTAACCTGTGGAAAATATTCTTCCTATTTTCACGTATCATTTTACACGTAATAAAGTGTAAAATTGTACTTAATACAGTATATCTTTACTTTTATAGCCTGTGGATGATATTCCTCCTATTTTCGCTAATTAGAATCACTGTTTAATAGAATTAAACTTCAATTCACAAACATGATCACAACGACCGGCGCTTATTACACATTGTATAGTCATCGGTATTTTACTATGGTGAGTCAATTGTAATGTAATTTGGTCTTACAGAAAATCAATCGTAAAGCTGTATTTTTAACTATTTACGTGAAACTCCACATAATTGGGGCAGCCACTTAATCGGGCCAAAATGCACTAGTCTCAATGTGTCCCAAATAACCGGAATCGACTGTATATATATATATATATATATATACAGTAAACCCCCGCTATTCGCGGTATCTGTATTCGCGGTTTCACGTATTCGCAGTCACTGATTTAATATAAAATGAAAAAATGTGAATTTTAAAGTGCCATGAACATTTTCCGCCATAAAAAATCATGGGCGTGGCTAAAATTATCTTTCCCGGTCAAAACAGCGCTCAGTGGGTGGGGGAGAAGGGTAACAAAATCGCGAGCGTGGATGTTTCACGCTAATCCTTATTCAGTATGTGTTATGCACTTGTCATGGAAGGTTTCGTCGTTTCCTTTTAATTTATATGCTTATAAATTGAATAAATTTATAAATTGATATGCTTGCAAAAGTGATAAATCTACCGTTTTGCAGTGTAAAACAGACTTTTTCGAGCATATTAACGGAAGAAAGTGACTTTATTGTGGACAAGTTCTTTCTAATCCGTACAAAAATATGGCTACGAATAACAAGGGATATGTGAAAAGATCAAAGAAGGTGATGACATTAGCGAATAAAATTGAGTTATTAGACAAAATTTCTAATGGTGAAAGTGTCTTCTCAGTGGCAAAACATTATAAAATCAATGAGTCAATGGTATGATCAATCAAGAAATCGGAAGAAAAAATCCGCCGTAGTGTCCGTAAAAACGCGCTAATTGCTTCAAAAATTTGCTCTGTAACTCGTGATGTTAAATTAGAAAAAATGGAAAAAGCTTTAAATCTGTGGATAGAAGACCGAATTCAAAATAAAATTCCGTTAAGTTCACTCATCATTCGTGAAAAGGCAAAACTTCTTCTTCAACACTTTAGCGAAACTGGTGATAGCACTGGCGGGATAAGTTTTTTAGCTAGCAAAGGCGCTGGTTAGAAAGATTTGTTTGAAATTTCTAATAAATATTACATTTAATATTAAATTGTTTCTTATTTTCATTTCGATGCCATATGCTTGCATTTTACAATGTACTGTCTATGTACATAGTCATATTATGAAGGTACATATAATACATACATAGACAAAATTTTAGACTAGTTTTTCTTATATATTTCGTACTTTGAAACGGAACCCCTTTATTACTATGGGAACCATAACTCAGTATTCGCGTCATTTCTCAGGAACGTAACCCCCGCAAATAGTGGGGGTTTACTGTATTGTGTTTTTTATTATTATGAAAACCCCAAACACGAAAGGTATCAAAACCTATAGTACTTAGTACCGTGCATGGGTTGAAGGAGAAGTATGGGGGGAACTTTGCTCTAGAGACTAAACATGGGTTAAAGCCTATGTGATTATTTCTTCTTTATCACTTGCTACGTTAATGCTATTGTCATATGGTAATTTGACATTATACGTGCTTGATATATTACTGGTTAATTGAATAAATTGCTTCGATTTGGTATTTATTTATTATCTATATAGGTATGTAGGTGTATCGGGAACAGGAAAACCAGTTAGCATGCACAGTCTTCCTGGGGGTCTGTACATGTAATGGTAATAATAATAATAATAGTAATAAATGAAGTTAATATTATATATTTCAAACAAACATCAAATAAACAACAAATCAATGTCAACTAAGGTCATCTACCCGCTACTTCATCTGGGGCTTTGAGCGGATCGATAGCCAGATTAAAGGAATGTCTCATACCTACCCGTTTCTGTTATCCCTTTATCAGTTTTGCCTTTTTAGTGATATTTTTGTATATAATTAATTAATTGATTTTAGATAAACTTTAATTTTAATTTTTAGAAATATTTTTAATCTTAGAATCAGAATCAGCAAACTGGTATAGGTGATACAAAGCCCAACGGGTAAGTATCTGAATAAGCGAGAAGGTTTTTACTTACAGTCATTTGTCCTGTGGCAGTCTGTCGGAAAAGGGGGATTGGTCCCATTCTCTGTTTATTTTATTGACCGATCGGTTTTTAGTGCGCAGACGTGCCTATTGTTTGTTATGGCGTGATGTCGATATATTTGCAAGTCATGAGAGGGTTGATTTTTACGTTTGCCGGGGGCGGGGGGCTGAGGTCGGGGGAATTCTTACGAGTTGAAATGATGTGTTTTATGTATATACAAGCCCGATGTATTAGAAAATTACGTGGTGAATATTATTGATGATGAGGTTTTGATGTAAAGGATGATTTTATGATGGAAGGATGTTGCTCCTTTACATTATTTTCATGAATTTATTATTTACATGATTTTGCCATTGCTATTTACATGAATTTGTTATTGCTATCCCTTGGACTGGGCCGGTATAGCTTTTCAAAGGCATAACGGCCCGTATTGTCCTAGGGGGATAGCTACTTACATATATACAGCCTCTTACCTTGTGAATGTTTACCTTGTCTCCTTGTGCTGTTTAGCTTAAATATGTTCTTTGTATGATGCTATATTTCCATTTTGGCATTCCTAAGTTTTCTAGTTTTTAATTTTTATAGATGGGTGGGTTAGTATAGGATGACAGATTACAGTGCGGTCAGAAGACTAGCCTCTTCTGAGCGCAATAAATCTGGGCCTCAGTTTAGGTAGTATTTATCCTGCATTTTTAATTTAGACTTTGGTTACTTATGGTTTATAGCTGTTTTATGGTGTTTTCAATAATTTTATATGGGCAGACGTTTGGTTGATTTTTGATGTTCATATGTATGGCCGCTTTAATGTGGTGTTTGCTGTAATTGTTGGGTATATTGTTTTTGGTGAGGGTTTTTATTAGTTTTTTGATTGCTTCCGTTGTATTTTCTGTATTATTGCATATGTTTATTAATCTGGTTGTTTGGTTCCTAATTGTGTTTTCTTGTATGTGCTTAGCAATGTTGCTATCCCAGTGGATGAGCTTTATGGCAGGGAAGTTGAAGTAGTCTCTTTTGTCATAATGTTTAGTGCCGATATTGTCTTTGGTGATAGTGATCTGGCTGTCGAGGTAAAATGCTTGTAGGTTGCTGTTTGGGTTGGTACATTCAATGCTAAGGTCTGTGGGGTAGATTTCCTGGGCTAATGTTTCGAAGTTGTCATAGTTGATGACTAGAACGTCATCGATATATCTATATATGTTGATTTCTTCTTGGATGTTATTTTCAAAGTGGTGTAAGTAAAGGTTGGCTATTGCGCAGGAGCAGCAAGATCCCATGGCTATCCCTCTTGTCTGTAAGTAGATGCTGTTTCCCATCATTATGTAGTTATTTTTGACGTTGAGATTGATTAGATCGTGCCAGTATTGTTTATTACATTTCAAATTTTTTTGGTGGTTTTAAAAGTAGTATAAGAGGACTTTAATTAGATTGTCATGTGAAATGCTAGTGAAGAGGTTTTTGAAGTCATAGGTGTAGATGCTTCTGATATTGTTGTTTTTGCTTTGGATGTAATCTAGATATTTTTTGTTGTTGGTGATGATTTTGGTGTTAGTTATTTCGCTAATTATAACTTTAAGTTTGTCTTCCAATAGATTGCTGGAAGGTTTTATGTAACTGCTTTTACCAGAAGTGATGAACCTTTTTCCGGTGGGTATTTTGTGAAATTTTGGGATCCAGTAAATGAATGGGTATTTGGTAATATCTATTTTCAGCTTGAGTTTTTTGTGTAATGCTATGATTTTCTTGCTGATGCTGTTTGGTGTGGAGTTTATTTGTTTGTATATTTCACTGTGGTTCATTTCTTCTTTAATTGTGTCTATGTAAAACTTTTTGCAAATTATACTAAAGTTGTTGTTGGCCTTGTCTGTGTTTGTTATAACGAATTTGCTTTGTAGTTCTTTCATCTTGTGGTTAATGTTTTTTTAATTATATTGTTTAACGTAATTTTGTAGTGTTAAGACTTCTTGGAATCTATTCATGATTTTTTCTGTGGTATTGTTTATTCATATTTGAAATGCCTCTATAGGTGTGTTAAATTTGTATGCAGTTTTGAATATGAATTGTAGTAGGTCCTTGTATATAGATTTTCATGTGCTTTTTAAATTGGTTGGACTATTGGGTCTGAACTTGGTTCCTTTTTCCATGATCTCTTTTAGTGTGTGATCCTCTTTAATGCTAAGGTCGCCTGTGATGATGTGGTTGTGATGTGGATCTATGTATTTTTTATATTTCTTATTTTGGCAGTGGCAAGGTTGTTCTGTGTTGTTCATATTGCTAATGGTGTTCTTGTAGTTACAAATGGTTATGCCTATAGGTTTTGTGAAACTATTTCTAACTTTTATGCTAATGTTTTTGTTAGGTAGGAACTTCTTGGTGTTATCCATAATGTCACAGATGTTAACATGGTTGAATGTCCAGTTCAGGAATTTGATTGTGCGGTATTCTTTTTTTGTTCTGTCTGTGTAATCAGTGCCAATTCTGAATTTGAATACATCTTCTAGGGTATGGTTGAGGTGTATGTTCTGAATATTGAGTTTTTGGTGAATTCTGTATAGCGCTTTTAGCTTACTAATTTTAAGTGTAAATAGGGTGTTGTGGATGTTTTTAACATTGATGGGGGTCCGTATCCCATTCTGTGATGAGTTTTTCGAAGTCGTTTAGGTTTTGTATTTGTCATCTTCGTTGTTTTCTTGTCTAATTTTATTATGTTTTAATCCATTTTTGTGCGTTTTTGTTGAGCTGAAAGATAGTGTATGTACATTGGTCGGGGTTGGTGTATGTGACGTTTCTGCAATTGAAACTGTTATTGAGTCCGTATGGGTATAGGGATTTGTACATTATTATAAGCATGTCCTCCATGTTTTCTCTTTTGGCGGTATTTTCTATTATGGCTAGGATTGCAATAGTTATATTGATGAACTTGTGCTTTTGAAAGTGTTTGTATTCTATTTCATTGGTGTATTTGTCTACAGTATTGGCGCTGTTGCCCTTTGTGGGGTTTTCTCCATATTTATTTATTTGTGATCAGTGTAGGTTTATTCTTATGTGCAGTTCTGTGCTGGTTTGTCCTATGTATTGTATTCTGCATGCTTTACAAGTAATTAAGTAGATAATATTTTTTGTGTGGCAGAAAGTTGGTGTGCTATCTTCGTTTTGTTGGTGTATGCTATGCATTTGTGGACATGTCTTGCAAAGTTTACTGTTACATTTTTTAAATTTTAGTTTATTCTGGTTTCGAAGGATTTCTCCGTAGTTTTCTTTGTATGGGAGGTTGTGGTGTTTGGATCCACTAGGTTTTTTACTATTCACTTGTGGTGTGGTGTGGTGGCATTGAATGCTATACGACCGTTTTCAGGAAATATCGGGTCCTGTGTAATCATGTATTAGTAATAAATTAGTAATATATTACTAATTTATTACTAGTTTATATTATACTAATATAAACCCATGTATTAGTAATAAATTTCTAATACATCGGGCTTGTATATACATAAAACACATCATTTCAACTAGGAAGAATTCCCCCGACCTCAGCCCCCCCCACCCCCAGCAAACATAAAAATCAACCCTCTCATGACTTGCAAATATATCACCCTACAGCAATATCGACATCACGCCATAACAAACAATAGGCACGTCTGTGCACTAAACACCGATCGTTCAATAAAACAAACAGAGAATGGGACTAAGCCCCCTTTTCCGACAGACCGCCACAGGACAAATGACTGTAAGTAAAAACCTTCTCACTTATTCGGATACTTACCCGTTGGGCTTTGTATCACCTATACCAGTTTGCTGATTACGATTCTAAGATAAAAAATATTTCTAAAGATTGAAAATATTTCTAAAAATTAAAATTTATCTAAAATCAATTAATTAATTATGTACAAAAATATCACTAAAAAGGCAAAACTGATAAAGGGATAACAGAAACGGGTAGGTATGAGACATTCCTTTAATCTGGCTATCGATCTGCTCAAAGCCCCAGATGAAGCAGCGGGTAGATGATCAGGTAAAAGAATGTTAGTTGACATTGATTTGTTGTTTATTTGATGTTTGTTTGAAATATATAATAGTAACTTCATTTATTACTATTATTATTATTATTACCATTACATGTACAGACCCCCAAGAAGAAGTTAGACTGCACATGCTAACTGGTTTTCGTGTTCCCAATACACCTAAATACCTATATAGATAATAAATAAATACCAGAAAATAGAATAAATCAACCAAATCGAAGCAATTTATTCAATTAACCAGTAATATATCAAACAATTTATTCAATTAACCAGTGTGTATATATATATATATATATAGCTAACTATTTGGGGGGGGGGAAGGAGAGGACAACTTTGTGTTGGTCTGATTTTGATGAAATTTGGAATAACTTGAGAAATTTTTATAAAATTGATCCAAATATAAAATTTTCTACTAAATCTGCTAATTAGGAGTACAGTTGTTATAGACAGAGAGAGAAACATAGTAAAGACAATAAGCAATTCATACATTTGGGAAAGCATCAAAATATGATTAAGGTTTTTTTTTTTTAATTTTTAAAAATTAAAAAATTCAATAAATTGGAAAAAAGGAGTATTACACAAGGACTTTTATTATTAGGTTATCTTATGGTATAGTTAAATTAAGAAAATATATTATCTAATAATACTGACTAGACTTAATACAATAAACTTCAAAATCCAACACCCTCAGGGACTGTGAGGTGCCAGATATTAAAATCTTCCAGATTTTAGAGAGATATACATAGAGGTTCAGCAGTTTTGGAGAAACACTTTTAAGTGAATATTAAACACTTACAACTGAACATTTTTAGATCTGTGAACATTTCTAATGACTAAAAGATAATACTGGTAGTTAAGATATAGATAACAGTTTGATATGTTAATAAAAAATTAACAATCCTTCCTAAGAAATAATTACAAAGTATGTACAATATTTATCGATTTAATTAATGTATGTGGAGATGTACATTCAATTTCTTGCAAGTAATAACAAAGATCATTAAACTTTGCTTTTGCTGCCATTAATAACTATAGCAGAAAGAAAAACAACAGGGAGTACAGGTCAACTAGGCTTTCTCTTCCGTGAAATTAATACAGTAGCCAAGCAATGAGCTTGAGCCACCTGCAATTTTCTCCCACTTTAGTTGTGTACATTAGGAACTGTTTGACTAGTTATAATGGCTGCAAAAAACCTTGGTTGTGTGGAATTACATCTAGTGTGTTTGTGGGTCTCAGCAGCTCTTTCTGGAAGAGATTAACCAAGATTTAATCAAGCATATATTTTTCCTGCTGTCCCCATATTGGGAATTTTTAATCGACATTTGTTTAGCTGTTCTTAATTGACATTAAACTGGTCACCATCTCGTGCAAGTGCTGTATGACTAGCCACATAGCTGTAATTTTCAAAAGCAGAACCGTGTTAAGTTAAGAAGTTTACTGGAAAGTTTACTGAATAAGAGACAGCACTAAAAGAGAGAAATTCAAAATTATATTACAGCCAAGGCTATATTATGGTCTCAGAATAATTATAAGATGTTTTGATGACTATCTTGCCCTTTCACCTGTTGCTGTGGCCAGCAGGATTTAAACTGCATCTATAATGCAATGGTTTAATTCTCACAGCAGAACAAACTTGCCTTTGTAACAAGCTGCCTTGAATTACACCACTTTCTAACAGATGGCCTTGCCAAAAGGTTAATTGGTCATTTGTTTAAAACAATGGTTCACAAACTTTTTCAACCACCATACCCTTGTTTCCATAAACTCATCCCTGGTGTCCCCTACCCTACCCTACCCTATAAAAAGCATTATTCGGACTAGTAATTTGCATGATCCACTAAGGAAGACAATAACACAATAAAATTCAAAACAATAACAATTAATTGCGCATTTATTCAAAATTCAGTTAAAACTTATAGTTTAATTAATTCAACAAAACTAATAAACTTCATACAGTGATACCAGCTTTTCAAAGTCTGACAGTCATTTATCAAGAGTCTTAGATACAACATTTAAAAACATTCATTTGGTGATAGGATTACCCAAAAACTGAAGGGGGGGGGGGGTGTATACTGGTGCTCATCTTCAGTTGTATAAGCATATATAACTGAAAAAGAACAGATTAATTCTCAAGAAATATGCTTCAGCCCACCAGAGTAAATTACCTCACAAGAAATTGAAAGCTTAGCAAAATTTAAGGAATTGGATAGGTACTTATTATCAGTTGAGAGGGTCATAATTAAACAAAAAAAATGGGGGGGGGGGGAAGTTTAGCAATAGCAAAGGCACATGATGCAAGAAAGCAAGCTTATATAGCATCAGTCAAAAAAACAAAAAAACAAATCTAATTTCATCCATACACTCGCTCCAAATGCTTGTCTACTTCTGCCTTGAATCTATTTAAGCTATCAACTTCCACAATGACAGATGGAAGTTATTTCCAGCAAACAACCACACGTTCGCTAAAGGCAAACTTCCGCAAATCTATCCTGCAACTGTCTTTCCTCGATTTGAATTCATGCCCTCTCAGGTTCTAAATCTGAGCAAGAGGAAGAATCCCATCAGCATTGAGCATGCTCAAACCATTCAAGGCTTTATACACCTTAATAAGATCACCTCGCAGGTGATTAATCTCCAGACACTAATTTGCAAAACTTAAGCCTTTCTTGGTAAGAGCAACCCTTTGTTCCATTCAATAATCTTGCTGCCCTTCTCTGCACTTGCTCCAGCAGCTCTACATTCTTCCTAAAATGAGGCCTCCAGACCTGTATACAGTACTCAAGGTGTGGCTTGACCACTGCCTTATCACTGCTAGAAAAATTCCTGTATATCATTGACAAGACACCATGGGCTACTCTTGCAGACTGTCTGCACTGCTCGGAAAACCATATCTGGCTACACAATTACTCTGAGGTCCTTTTGATTGTCTACAACTGAGTGTAGTGCCACACAGTTAGTATGTCACTCTGGAGTTACTGCTTCCCATATGCAGTACTTTATATTTGTCAATGTTAAACTTCAGTTGCCACCTCTCAATGGTCAGGCCGTGCCTTGAGTACTGTGTACAAGTCCGAAGGCCTCATTTTAGGAAGGATGTAGATTTGCTTGCGCGTGTACAGAGAAAGGCAACAAGATCGATGAGGGGAATGAAGGGATCCTCTTACCAAGAGGGACTTAAGTTCTGCAAATTGCAGTGGCTGGAGACTAGGCACCTGTGCAGTGATCTGATAGAGGTGTATAAGGCCTTGAATGGGTTGAGCGCGCTGAATTCTGATGGGATCCTTCCACTTGTTCAAATTACGAACCTAAGGGGGCATAAATTCAAATTAAGAAAAGACAGACGTAGAATAGATGTGCAGAAATTTGCCTTTAGCCAGCGGGTGGTTAATTGCTGGAACAAACTTCCATCTGTCATTGTGGATGTTGATAAGTTAAATAAATTTAAGGAGGAACTGGGCAGGCATTTGGAGGGAATGGTGTGATTTTTTTTTTTTTTTTTTTTGGCTAATGCTGCATAAGTTCATACACTTGCTTTCTTGCATCACATGCCACTACTACTACTATCTGCACAACATTTCTAGATTCTGTTGCAGCAGGGTACTGTCTTTAGTGTCATTAACAACCCTGCCAACCTTTGTATCATCTGCAAACTTGGACATTAAACCTGATATACCCTCATCACTATCATTGATAAATATACAAAACAACACTAAACCCTGGGGAACTCCACTAACAACATTAGTCCACGAAGAGCAGTGTCCATTGATTACCACTCTGTCTTCTCCCACTCAACCATCCCTTTATCCATAGCACCAATTTGCCTCCAATGCCACACTGCTGCAATTTGTGCAGCAGTCTTCCATGTGCAACAGTATCAAAAGCCTTTCTAAGATCCAAGTATATAATATCAAAGTTATTCCCTGCATCCAGTTATTTTGTGACTGCATCATAGTATCCAATCAAATTGGTCAGGCAAGACTTCCTTAACAAACCATGCTGTGTCCGAGCTATAACTGAAGTCTTGTCTAGATGATCCTGCAGTGCTTCTTTAACCAGTGCCTCCATTAATTTTCCGGGAACAGAAGTTAAACTAACAGGTATATAATTACTTGTTTCACCCTTTGATCCTCCTTTGTGAATTGGGGTCACATTTGCACATTTCCAGTCCATGGGTACCTCCTCTGAGTCCAAGAAAATTCTCATAATTATGGCTAACAGGTTTGCTTACTTCCTTTGCTGCCTCCTTTAATATAACTGGATATATCCCATCCACCCCAGGTGCCTTTCTTATGTTTATCATCAATTTCTTCTCCACTCTGCTCTCAGTTATTACAAAATCATCCAGCTCACTGCCAGAGTTTAATTTACCTCTGCTTTCCCCTCCCTGAATAACTCCTCATGTGTGAATGTAGTTGCAAAATACTCATTTAGTTTGTTAACTACTTGAGCAGGATCATCAACAGTTGAACCATCGAAATCCAGTGGACCAATCTGATTCATCCCCTTCCTTCTAGAGTTTACATAAGTAAAGAACTCTTTGCTGTTTTTCTTTTCATCCTTTGCCAAAGATTTCTCGTAATCTGCATTTGCCTGCCTAACCTCCTTTGTGACTTGGTTACAGACCAGCTTATATCTATCATAGGCTTCCGTGTCACCCATTAATTTATATGTATTCCATGCATTTTTCTTCTCTGCCACATGTCTCATTAGTTCATCTGACATCCATTTAGGCCTAAACCTTGAACAATATTTCTTAGTTGGTATGAAAAGCCTAGTAGCTTCCAAGATTAATTCTTTTAATGCTTTCCATTTTGAATTTGCTGTTGGTAACATCATCAGTTGGTCCCACTGTACAGAATTTAAATACTGTCTCAGACCTCTAGTCACCTTTCGAAAGCAAAAACCCTTCCCTTTACCCCTGATGGTAGTTACCTCTTTGAGTAAATCCCACTTGGGCACACTGTGATCACTGCCACCTAGTGGTTCCTTTATCTGCAGATTCTTAATGAATGAAGAATCACTACTGATAATCAGATCAAGAGTATTACTCCTTCTAGTTGCCTCCCGAACACGCTGCTGTAGAAAACAATCATCCAATAAATCCACAAAAGCCTTGCTAGTGTGTGAGTGACCAATCCACAAATTCCAGTCAATATCTGGGAAATTAAAATCCCCCATTATAAGACTCTGCTTCTGCTCATTCCAACAGAAGCAGTGCAAGAATCACTTCCACCTCTGCCAGCGGCTACTATTAATCTATTAGTCCGTGTATCCTCCCCCCAAGCTAGCAGTTTTCCGACCCACCTAACACTGCCTTGATAGCATCAGCAAATAGTCTTGCACACTTTCTATTTAAGTGTATCCCATCCCTGTAGAAGCAGTCTCTCCTGTTAACAAGCACAGACCCAGCTGAGAAAAATTCTACCCCTCTTCTTCTGTTTACTTCTGTGCATCAGTGCACCTTGGCCATTACTAAATAAAATAATATTAAAGTAAAATAATACTGAAGTAAAATACATTACAATACATTAGATTGCTAACTGGTTTCAAAATCTGATGAATTATCAGATAATTTTGATATCTTTAAAAACTACAAAAATACTTTGGAAAAAAAAGGATCATTACCTGTAGCAGGATGATAGTTATAAGTTTTCCACAATATTTGTAAATGTAGCACTACTTGATGGCTCATAAGTCACAAACTTTCAAAAAGCTAATATTAAAAAAAATAATCATCATCATCTCCATTTAAGAATCAAGCATTCATCAATTTGCAATCATTTTTAACTTACCAATCTGATTAATTATTACAAAATAGAAGTAATCACTATTTTACCTCCTTCAAAAAAGGAGGTAATTAAAGTAAAAGTAAGCTCTGCCATGTGCATTATCACAGTTGTTGTTGTTGTTGTTGTTTGTTTGGTTTTTAGGAGCATTAGCAACTAAGGCCATATTGCTCCAGGGATATGCGGTGGTCATTCCCTGACCTTTACGCATCCTCCGTATTTGGTGGTCACGGGCTCGAACCCCGGTTTAATCAAGAAGCGTGTGCTATGCACTGCTACTCCTGCCCACCTGGCTACGGAGGCGCCACATTATCACAGATTCACACTAACACAGTTGAATTAAGTTAGACTACGATTCACACATTTGGCAGACTGGTGTGAGGTCAGAAATGGGGTCCATCATTGATCAGTTCTTGGGCTACAGACAACTCCCGTATACTTCTACAACACGGTATTTATGTAAAACGGTTTTGCTCTAACGCGGTTAGAGAATTGAAGAAAACCCAGCTATTACATTGGATGTAATTTTTCAACATTTCCATTTTTTTTGTGAATCCTTGCTGTTGACTCGCTAGTCATTATGCAAAAAAAAAAAAAAAATTAAATTACAGTAAACCCCCACTATTCGAACGATAAGGGTTATGTTCCTGAGAAATGCCATGAATACCGAAAACGCGAATACTGAGTTATGGCTCCCATAGTAATAAAGGGGTTCCATTCCAAAGTATGAAATACAGTATATAAGAAAAACTAGTCTAAAATTGTGTCTATGTATGTATTATATGTACCTTCATAATATGACTATGTACATAGACAGTACATAGTGAAACGCAAGCATATGGCATCGAAATGAAAATAAGAAACAATTTAATATTAAATGTAATATTCATTACAAATTTCAAACCAGCACCTTTGCTAACTAAAAAACTTATCCCGCTAGTGCTATCACCAGTTTCGCTAAAGTGTTGATAAAGGAGTTTTGCCTTTTCACGAATGATGAGTGAACTTAACGGAATTTTATTTTGAGTTCGGTCTTCTATCCACAGATTTAAAGCTTTTTCCATTTTTTCTAATTTAACATCACGAGTTACAGAGCAAATTTTTGAAGCAATTAGCGCGTTTTTACGGACACTACGGCGGATTTTTTCTTCCGATTTCTTGATTGATCATACCATTGACTCATTGATTTTATAATGTTTTGCCACTGAGAAGACACTTTCACCATTAGAAATTTTGTCTAATAACTCAATTTTATTCGCTAATGTCATCACCTTCTTTGATCTTTTCACATATCCCTTGTTATTCGTAGCCATATTTTTGTACGGATTAGAAAGAACTTGTCCACAATAAAGTCACTTTCTTCCGTTAATATGCTCGAAAAAGTCTGTTTTACACTGCAAAACGGTAGATTTATCACTTTTGCAAGCATATCAATTTATAAATTTATTCAATTTATAAGCATATAAATTAAAAGCAAATGACGAAACCCATGACAAGCACATAACACATACTGAACAAGGATTAGCGAGAAACATCCACGCTTGCGATTTTGTCACCCCTCCCCCACTCACTGAGCGCTGTTTTGACCGGAAAAAGATAATTTTAGCCACGCCCATGTATTTTTATGGTGGAAAATGTTCACGGCGCTTTAAAATTCACATTTTTTTAGGTTTCATTTTATATTAAATCAGCGACCGCGAATACAGATACCACGAATAGCGGGGGTTTACTGTATTGGGAAATCCCCTATTTTATTTTTTTGGAAAATCCCCATGTTAGGTTCTGTGCTATTAGCATTAGCAGAGGCATTTGATGCAAGAAAGCAAGCTTATGCAGCATCAGCCGAAAAAAAAAAAAAAACCCCACTTCCACTTCACCCCTCTGTTCATTCGAAATACCTGTCCAGCTGAGCCTTAAACTTATTTAGGCTATCAACTTCCATGACAAGGGATGGAAGTCTGTTCCACCAACCAACCACCTGCTGGCTAAAGGCTTTGTGTTGAACTTGTGTTGTGGAAAAATCTAGATTTCAAAGTTTTATTACTATTGGATAATTCGCCAAGCCATCCAAAAGAATTAGAAGTCATTCAAATGCTAAAGTAATGTTCCTACCACCTAGTACAACATATTTAATTCAGCCATTAGATCAAGGCATTATAACTACCTTTAAACGCATTACATCAGAAAATCATTACAATGGATTTTGGAAAAAATTGATTCCGAATCAACTGAAGTGATGGAGGCATGGAAACATTTTTCAATTGTGGATTGTATCGGCTTTATCGCTCAAAGTAAAACCATCAACATGTGCGTGTTAGAAAAATATATGGCCAGAGTCAGTTCATTCAGAAAATATGGTTGAACCGGCAGAAAATGGAATCGATGCAATAGTAGAACTTGCTAAGTTGGTACGAATGGAAGGTTTTGATGATATGACTACTGAAGTTGTCCAGTTGGTAGAATTGCAGTTCCCCCAGCACCGAGTGGAAAAGACCTGAGTTCGAATCCTGTCGATGACAGGAGGAATTTTTATGGGTCTTTTTCACAACTTGGCTGAGAATCTGTCTCGAGCGAGTGTAGCATGGTTTTTCCGCCCAAAAACTCAGGTTTTTCATCCAGTAAAAGAGAAAATTGATCTCAGAACACAAGAAGTTTATTGACAATATACATAGAGCAACATGGCCTTAGTCACCGATGCTCCTAAAAAAAAGATATGGTTACTGAAGACGCTCAAGAATTACTGGTAGAAAAAAAGAGGCTGGTGAAACAGATTTGGCAGAAATGATATCGGAGATAAACTAAATGAATTCAGAGGATGATAGAGCAGATGAAAATTCTGAACTTCAAAATTTTACACTAAAAAGCATATGGGAGGACAAAGTTAGCCAAACAATTAGAAACTTATTTTTTGAATGCAGATTCTTCGACTGAAAAAGAGTCCAAAATTCAAAAGGGAGCTTCAAAAATGCTTAGTTCCATACAAAGTTTAAAAAGATCTATCAAGAAAAAGCAAACAAATCCAGATTACTGATTTTTTAAAGAGAATGGAACGTACACGAAATTTGGAATGGTGTATTTTTGTTAGCTTTTGGAATGTAATGCTCCTTTTTGTACTGGTTCTTAGTCCCATATAACACGGTTTCATACTACACAATATGTTATAGGAACCTAACTACAGTGTTATATGAGTGTTACCTGTACTGCTGTTTCTGATTTTCATAAACATCAACAATGAGATAAAAAGCTTGATGTCAGAATTAGTAGATGGTGTAGAGATTGGTAGAGTAGTTAACGATCAGCACCAAGCAGAGCTCCTTCAGGATGACTTGATCAGGCTACAATAATGATCAGAAATGTAGCAACTATATTTTCATGCAGCAAAATGCAAGTTCTTACACTTGGGAAAGAGACCCCAAAATAAATTACACACTTGGTGGGGTTGAATTAAAAAGCAGTAGAGGAAGAAAGGGATCTGGGAGTTATAATACAGGCAGATGTGAAGCAGCATAAACAGACAGCCAGGAAAGCTCATGGTGTTCTATCGATGATTTATCAAACATTATCCTGTAGAGATATGGAGGTCATAGTCCCACTGTATAAGACATACCGTGTTCAAATAACACAGTATGTCTGAAAAAAAGACACTGACCTTCTTGAAAGGGTCCAAAGACAGGCAACCTGCATGGTGAGATTGGAAAATGGGGGACCACATGACGAAAGATTCCGAATATGTGGGCTACAGAGCTTGGCAACCAGGCACCTCAGAGATGACCTGAATGATGTTTAAAAGGCTCTGAGAGGGGTTAGCAAAATGAACGAAGACGGAATTATCACTGTCATTGAGAATTCCAGAACTTGTGGGTGTAAATTCAAATTACAGGGAAGAGGTTTAGGCTAAAATGTAGGAAGTTTGCTTTTAGCCAGCGAGTCATTGAGGCTGACAATTTGAATTTTTTTTTTTTTTTTTTAGGAGCATTAGCAACTAAGGCCATATTGATCCGGGGGATATGCGGTGGTCATTCCCTGACCTTTCCACATCCTCGTATTTGGTGGTCACGGGCTCGAACCCCGGTCTAATCAAGAAGTGTGTGCTATGCACTGCTGCTCCTACCCACCTGGCTACGGAGGCGCCACAATTTGAATAAATTCAACAGTCAACTGGATAGTTACCTATGTGAGGAAGGAAGCAAATAATTTGTATTTTCTTATCTACTTGTGTTTGGTTTTTTTTTTTTTTTTTGTTCGTTTTTCTCAGCCAGTGCAGCAAAAGCTTCTGGCTTCCTTGCATTGTATGGCTATTACTAAACTCTCAGATTCAGTACCACATATACAACTATTGTATTAAATTGGAGCAATGTGGCATTAGGAGAAGTTACTACTATGGATAAAAGACAGTTAAGTGGTAGAAGCAAAGAATGGTCACTGCTCTTCACAGGCTAATGTGAAGAGTGGAATTCCATAGGGGTCCAAGTTGGGCCTTTACTATTTTTAAAGTTTCTAATGATATTAATATTAGCAGTGCTCATTATGCAAGGAAGTAAAGCTTAAACAGCATCAGGAAAGGACAAAAAAAAAAAAAGAACTTCCCACGTCACCAGCCTACCCCATCTAATAATTTGTCTAATTCTTCCTTAAATTTAATCAAACTACCCATTTCCACAACATTACATGGAAGTTTGCTCAAACGATCAACTACCCACTGGCTTAAACCACCAGACATCTATACTGCATCATCCCTTCTCAAATTAAATTTATGTTCCTTTGTGTGTTTTATGAGATGCCAACTTTTCCAAATGGTACCATTTATAGAAATGAAGTCTTTCTTGATAAAAGTACCCTTTCGTTCCCTTCACTAATCTTGTTGCTCTTCTCCATATCCATTCCAAAAGATACACATCCTTTCTAAAATGATACTTCCAGACCTGTATATATGCAGCACTAAAACATGTGGCCTATCCAATGCTTTATACAACAGAATAATCTCCTCCTTATCCGAGCTAGCAAAATTGCTGTGTACACCATGAGCTAGAGGTCTACCTGTGCTCAGGCCTAGTAGTACATAATGGTTGTACCAAGTAGCACTTGGGTACGGTTGGGTAATAGTACAGTTCAAATTTTATGAAACATGGTAACACATATTTCAGGCTTCCTTGGACAATTTTTTTATTTCAAAGAAAAGGTTTTGTTTTAGCACATAGCTCATGATAGAAAAAAACACAGAACATAGAGTTATCTGGCACTGTGTTGCAATCAAAAACAATATGTGGAATAGGAATACCCGATTGCTACTAGAGAAAGGGGAAATCCTGTATTATTATAAGCAGACTGGAATAGGAATACCCAATTGCTACTAGAGAAAGGGGAAATCCTGTATTATTATAAGCAGACTTCTGTCAACCCAATATGGTATTTCATTTTTTTGTTATTCTCTTGTGCAATACAGGATGCATGTGTCATGTGACATCTTAAGCCACATTTGCAAGATGCCTGATTCAGCAAGCTCTGACTAATTGGGTAGGTTAGGGTTTTCCAAACTATGCATGGCTGGGGGCAGTTTTTAGCAGTATCGCTTTTTGCAGCCCAAAAGTACAAATGCATATATGGAAAAACACTAATATTTTAAAAAATATAATATTAGTGTTTATTTTTTATAAAAATATAAAAAATAAATCAATATATGTCATTCTTATAAATAAAATTTTATTTCATTTAATCTTATACCAATAAATCATTTATATGTGTTCACTTTATAATTAATATGATAGATGATGATTAGCATCACATACCGAAAAGGGCAGTTAGGTTAATTAATGACTCATCTCTAACAGTCTCTCCACTCGCTGTCTCATAGACATACTGTTTCTGCTGCACGCCTTTTCTACAGATACTTCCATAGGCACTGTTCTTCTGAATTGGCTTCTGTAATTCTCACTCTCTCTATCAAAACAGTCTGAACACGTGCCACCAACATCCATTTACTGTCCAGCTTCAGACTCACAGAACCAACTTTTCATCTTCCTCGTTTATTCATTCAACTGCTGTTTATTGGAACACCTTCCTTTATACATATTTCCTGAAAATTACAGTCTACAGAAGTTCAAGTCTAATGTTAACAAATATCTTCTTTCCTCTTCTCAACCTCCAACCCAAGCACAGTACTAAGTACTATAGGTTCTAATACCTCTCGTGTTTGGGGTTTTCATAAAAAAAAGAAAAAACATACCAAATTTATATCAGGAACTATTAATTAAAATTTGCAGTTGAATTTTCAGCCTCAAAAAGAAGGCTGTTTTCTACAAAAGTTACGTGGAAATAAGTCCTCAGATTCATCAGACTGAAGCCAGAAAATTTCAGTTTTAAAAAACAAAAACTGTAAAATCAGAGGGATTTACATTTGTGTTAAGAGCAGTTTGTTGAAGTTCAACCACTATACAACAGATGACCAGTAGTCACTGCAAAGTGCAACAATACAGAAAACAAAAGACTGTTAATAATTTATACTAGCCTGACATGAGCCATTTGCATGGGCAGACAGATCATTATAGCAAGCCCAAGTGGGCAGACTGCTCAATATGGGATGGTGAAATTTTAAATACGAATAAAAAAATATCTGGTGTGTAACAAAGTAAAAATCATAAACCAGCTCCTTAGTCATATCTTGCAGCATTCATGAAATTTGCACAATAATAGGAAGAAAATGCATCTCCCCACCCACAGACAGTTGGAGTTTTTTTTTTTTTTCCAAGGCTCGATAAAGTGAAGATGCAACCAAAGAGTTGAAAAACCAAGGAATACCTGCATATTGACGAAGATCATGCTGAACTTAATGACTTACTTGACTGGTGGAGAAACCATGGACAAAATTCAATTTCTATCAAGAAATGCCAAACATGTACTTTGTGTATCTGCCACCAGGCTTGTTGTGCAGGAGCATCAAACCTCTTTAAAGTAGGGGTTGATTCCTTTTTAGTTTTCGACAATAATATGAATAAAAGGCCCCCAAAGGGTGTTCAGCTTGAAAGTATGTTGAATGTGGTGAGGTGAGAATTTATTTAACACTTCACTGATTAGCCTTTAAATGTTTGCAACTCTGTTTATTTTTAAATTTCTTTTATGGATTTTTGTAGTTCCCCCCCCCCTCTGAAATACTTTTTATCTAAAAACATTGCAGAATACACATATGTGATTTTATCTGTCAATTCGTTAACAGTAAATTATGTACTAAGTAACAGGCAGAGCTACAAGGCTCAATATGTCCTACGCAGTATGTCAATTAGTAATAAAATGAGAGAAATTTACCTCTATGTTAACTGTAGAACACTTCTGAGCACGACACTTCAAATTTTAAAAACAAACAGAAAACTAGTTTGAATGAATTCTTGCACCCAAAGAAACATTAATGCTTTAACACATCCAGAATCCAGGTAATGGAGCTCCAACCCAACACTAAACAATCAAATCACCAACAAATAACTGAGTAAATGAAGACATTTTGTCAATTTATAAAACTGAGTGAAAACTATTTCAAAAACGATATAAAAAGTTTAAAAAAATAACAAAATTCTGTACTAAGTACACAATATGTCCTGCTGCTAGCATATTTAATGTGTTTTACATTAAGAGTCATCGGCAGGTGTTAAAAACCTTTTAATTTTCAAATATTAATAAAATTCATGGATAATAACGATGTTTTTATTTTATTAATAATAATAATAACATATCGGTTACTGAAAGTATTGGTCTGTGATGACTACAGTAGGATATATAATTTTTACATTGAACAGTTCACGACTAAATACACCATCTATAGTTGTTCCATTACGTGTAGTATTTATTGAAAGATCTGATGACATGTCCAAGTTGAAGAATGTTTTCATAAATGTGCAGAACTCTTTTCCAGCCTCAGAGTTAAATAGTAAAGAAAAATATTTACGTTCAATCTGAAAACACCAGGCGACTTAAAATCAGATGTGTTTTCGAATTAGCGCATTTCCCAGTTTCCGAAAGTTTTTTTGTATCTTAAAACCTTAATATTTCTAAATTCCTTAGTTTTCCAACAATATGCTATACATCTACATTATCCCGTTTATTACGTGAGAAAATTTCCTTGATGTTCATATTTTCCACTATCCAGGAAAATCAACTACAATTTTCAGGGGTTTGGAAGTTTTTCCTCTAGTATAGAGCTAAGATGAAACTCTGCAAAATTTCATTAAATTTGATCCAGTAGAAGATAAATTATTATTGCCATCATACAAGTATGATTGCAACAATACAAGTTACAATAATTTGCTTCTAGTGGAAGCTGAAGATGACGTCACTTCCATAATGCTTTTTGCGTGACGGTTTTTCATTGTGAAACTAAAATTACTGGACATCGTAAAATTACGATGTCCATTGGTTTACGATGGACATCGTAAACCAATTTACCAACTTCCGGTCAGCACATGCGTGTAGCCACTTCTTACCACTGCACAAACCTTGCTAACTCGTGCCTAGACACACTCTAGCTCTGTAAATGAGAGGCGCACCGAAATTGTAAAAGTCAAGGCGGATCTCACGAGGTGTGGCTATCCCATGTGACCTACAGACACATGGCCATGTAACGACAAACATCCAAGGTAATGACTCAGCCGCGAGTGCCTTTATCCCATACTACCCAAACCTATCACAACAGGTTTGTAAAGTCTTAAAATCACATGGGATAAAATGCGTACAACTCCCAGGCAGAAAATTACAATCCCTCATCTCTAAGGTAAAAACACCTGTCCCCACCTTACTACAAAGCGGATTGGTCTACCGTATCTCTTGCCGTGACTGCACTAGCTGCTACATCGGGAAAACTGGGAGACGGCTCAAAAACACCTTTCCGAACACAAAAGAGCAATCCGCTTAGCGAATGTGGAGCACTCAGCTATTGCCGAACACGTTTGGGCAACCCACCATGACATTGACCCACATCGCGATGTCGTGATTGTGGATAAGTCCCGCCACTATCGCCGACGCGCCTGGTTGGAATCGTTGAACATCAAATGCTCCAATACCTCAGTCAACAGGAACAGTGGATGTCAAGTCCACCCTATCACTGAAACAGCAATCCTGACTATTGACAAATGCTGGCAAAGTCCGCATGCATCACAGCCACAGGCTTCAACATCCAACAATTAATCACGCACTTCACTTACAAGATTGGCAGTACACATCCTCATGCTCCATTCTTAACTGTCAGTTTAACTGAGGAAGGTTGACAAAACAGCCGAAAGCTTTTTGTTTGTATGTATCTAATCTAATATATGTATATTTCCCATTATTAAACTTAGTCACAATCTATTTTTGTATCCGTTTTCCCTCTGTGTTACAGTAATTTTAGTTTCATAATGAATCCAGAGTGCACAGGCCTCTTTAATCAGGTTTTTCATTACAAAATTTTTGGAATAACGCCAGTAAAAACGTTTTTAATGTCAATTTCCTTAACTTCCTAGAATTTAAAATTTACTTTTGTTCCTTAAGCTGACAGGGCTTTTCGATGATAGTCATGATCACAGGACAGAAATGCAAGATGTGTGCGTACGGGAATTTATAGCAAAGAGATTAGTTGTTCACCTGGTGCATGCATATAAAGGACCATGAATTAGAGATCAGATAGTGGCAAAGGAAATTAATAGTTTTGGTGTAGTTTAATTTCAAGTGTCTCCGCATTAGTAGTTCATGTAACTGTGCTGGATGTTAAGTACCTTGGCTTCATTGAATAAAAAGATGAGACCCTCACTTGATATGATGAAAACAAATTCTGAAGCTGTAGAAGGGAAAACATGGACAGATGCAGAGTGTTGCTCAATTCTCAAATCAAGCATACAAAGCACTGAACCTTGGTAAGACAAATCGCAATCTTCACAAGATATGTTGTAAACCAAATCGCTTATTTGGAACGCAAAGGTGGATTGTACTGAGCAATTGTTTAGTACTGTATGAAGTTTTCTCATGAGCCTGGCTACAATTTTGAATTCTGTATCTTTAAAAGTCTGTTTAATTGTTTGTACCATTGTTCAATATATGGAAAGGAAATAAAGTATTTTTTGGTGTTACAATTATCAGTAGGCATGATGTTTTGTAAATTGTTTTCAGCATGTGTTCTGATTTGGTTTATCTAGTCAAAGGGTAACTAACCTCTATTTAGAAATCTGTTAGTTAATATCCCTATCTCAGAATTTAAAGCCAATTGAGATGTGGAACATTTATAAGCATTAAGAAACTGGTTTAATGTGATGGACTTTTTGTAGGTAAAAGGATGATAGCTGTTATAATTTAGGAACATCCTGGCATTTGTGGGTTTCCAGTATAGGCTAAACTGGTCCTTATCCGTATCCTGAGTGAGTGAATGTAAAGTTTAAAAAATTTAATGATTTCATTTCATTGTCTTCTTTTTCCAATGCGAAGGTGTGGGTTATGACTAAGTATACAAAGTTTGGAAGGGTTGTTAATATCGATGGTTCGACTGTTGATGATCCTGCTCAGATAGCAAACAAACTGAATGAGTATTTTGCATCTACATTCACACATGAGGAGTTAAGGTTTGAAAATGGCAGAAGGTTATCAAATTGTAGCAGGGTGCTTAATGATTTTGTAATAACTGAGAGCAAAGTGGAGGAGAAATTGTTGAAGTTAAATTAAGAAAGGCACCTGGGGTGGATGGGATCTATCCAGTTATATTAAAGGAAGCAGCAAAGCAACTAAGCAAACCCTTCGCCATAATTATAATAGCATCCTTGGACTCAGGGGGAGTCCCCATGGACTGGAGATGTGCAAATGTATCCGCAATTCACAAAGGGGGATCGAAGGGTGATACGAGTAATTACAGACCAGTTAGTTTAACTTCTGTTCCGGGTAAAATAATGGAGTCACTGGTTAAATATACATTGCAGGATCATCTGGACAAGACTGCAGCAATAATTCAAACACAGCATGGGTTTGTTAAGGGAAAGTCTTGTCTGACAAATTTGATAGGATATTATGATGTGGTTACAAAGGAACTGGATGCAAAAAATAATTTTGATATCATATATTTGGATTTCAGGAAAGCTTTTGACACTGTTGTGCATGGAAGACTATTGTACAAATTGGAGCAGAATGGTATTAAGGGTAAGTTGCTACAATGGATAAAAGGATGGTTGAGTGGGAGGACAGAGGGTGGTAATCAATGAATGCGTTCTGCTCTTCGTGGACTAATGTTATTAGTGGAGTCCCACACGGTTCGGTGTTGGGTCCACTGTTGTTTTGTATATCTATCAATGATATTGATGAAGGTATATCAGGCTTAATGTCGAAGTTTGATGATACAAAGGTTGGCAGGGTTTTAATGACAGTAATGGCAGTGTGCTACTGCAACAGGATCTAGATAATTTGGGCAGATGGGCTAAGAAGTGGCAACTGAAGTTTAACCTTGACAAATGCAAAGTACAGTCAGTCCTCGTATAACACGTGTTTACACTACACGAATTCGATCATACATGATTTATAAATGGGTGAACGATATCTTATATAACACGAACCAAATTCGCTTATGCACGATTCGCCTTTGTGTTTACAAAAAATGGCAGTCGAACGCAGAATCACCCCAAACGAACGCAACACAATAGGAATAAAGAGAAGATTCTGAAAATGTTTTTATGTTTTTATATCAGTGAAGGGGAAACACATTTCACCATAATAACGTAAAAACCAACACAATTCCAGCTATCGGTATAATCGCAAATGCAATTAGATCGAGTTTAGCATTAGCATTAGTAGAGGCATTTGATGCAAGAAAGCAAGCTTGTGCAGCATCAGCCAAAAAAAAAAAAAAAAAACCCCACTTCCACTTCACCCCTCTGTTCGTTCAAAATACCTGTCCAGCTGAGCCTTAAACTTATTTAGGCTATCAACCTCCACCACAAGGGATGGAAGTCTGTTCCACCAACCAACCACCCGCTGGCTAAAGGCAAATTTCCGCACGTCTATCCTACATCTGTCTTTCCTCAATTTCAATTTATGCCCTCTCAGGTGATTTTTCTGAGCTAGAGGAAGAATCCCATCAGCATTGAGCATGCTTAAACCATTCAAGGCTTTATACACCTCTATCAGATCACCTCGCTGGTGCCTAGTCTCCAGACACTGTAATTTGCAAAACTTAAGCCTTTCTTCGTAAGAGCACCCCTTTGTTCCATTCACTAATCTTGTTGCCCTTCTCTGTACTCGTTCCAGCAGCTCTACATCCTTCTTGAAATGAGGCCTCCAGACCTGTATACAGTACTCTAGGTGTGGCCTCACCATTGCCTTATACAAGGGAATAATCACTTCCTTATCCCTGCTGGAAAAATTCCTGTATATCATTGACAATACTCCATGAGCTACTCTTGCAGCCCGTCTGCACTGCTCAGAGAACTTCATATCTGCCTGCACAACCACCCGCAAGTCCCTTTTATTCTCTACCACTGTCAGTGTAGTACCACAGAGTTGATACGTTGCTCTGGGGTTGCTGTTTCCCATGTGTAGTACTTTACATTTGTCAATGTTAAACTTCATTTGCCACCTCTCAGCCCATCTGCTCAACCTTTCCAGATCCTGTTGCAGCAGCATAGTGTCAGTAGTGTCCTTGACAACCCTGCCAACCTTTGTATCGTCTGCAAACTTGGACATTAAGCCCGATATACCATCATCAATATCATTTATAAATACAGAAAACAATAATGGACCCAACACTGAGCCCTGAGGGACTCCACTAATAACATCAGTCCACGATGAGCAGTGTCCATTGATTACCACTCTCTGTCTTCTCCCCCTCAACCACCCCTTTATCCATAGCAGCAATTTGCCTCCAATGTCACACTGCTCCAATTTGTGGAGCAGTCTTCCATGTGCAACAGTATCAAAAGCCTTTCTAAGATCCAAGTATATAATATCAAAGTTATTCCCTGCATCCAGTTCTTTTGTGACTGCATCACAGTATCCAATCAAGTTGGTCAGGCAAGACTTCCCCTTAACAAAACCATGCTGTGTCTGAGCTATAACTGAAGTCTTGTCTAAATGATCCTGCAGTGCTTCTTTAACCAGTGCCTCCATTAATTTTCCTGGAACAGAAGTTAAGCTCACAGGTCTATAATTACTTGTGTCAGCCTTTGATCCTCCTTTGTGAATTGGGGTCACATTTGCACATTTCCAGTCTATGGGTACCTCCTCTGAGTCCAAGGAAGCTCTCATAATTATGGCTAAGGGTTTGCTTACTTCCTTTGCTGCCTCCTTTAATATAACTGGATAGATCCCATCCACCCCGGGTGCCTTTCTTGTGTTTATCTTCAACAGTTTCTCCTCCACTTTACTCCCAGTTATTTCAAGATTCCGTAGCTTACTGCTAGAGTTGAATACACCTCTGGCATTCCCCTCGCTGAATAACTCCTCATGTGTGAATGTCGATGCAAAATATTCATTTAGTTTGTTAGCTACCTGAGCAGGATCATCAACACTTGACCCATCAATATCAAGTGGACCAATCTGATTCATCCCCTTCCTTCTAGAGTTTACATAAGTAAAGAACTCTTTGCTGTTTTTCTTTGCATCCCTTGCCAAGGATTTCTCGTAATCTGCCTTCGCCTGCCTAACCTCCTTTGTAACTTGGTTGCATATCAACTTGTATCTATCATAGGCTTCTGTGTCATGTGTTAATTTGTATGTATCCCATGCATTTTTCTTCTCTGCCATATGCCTCATTAGTTCATCTGACATCCATTTTGGCCTAAACCTTGAACAATATTTCTTAGTTGGTATGTAAAGCCTAGTAGCTTCCAAGATAAGTTCTTTGAATGCTTCCCGTTTTGAATTTGCTGTTGGTAACATCATCAGTTGGTCCCACTGTATAGAATTTAAATACTGTCTCAGTCCATCGTAGTCGCCTTTACGGAAGCAATAACCCTTCCCTTTACCCCTAATGGTAGTTACCTCTTTGAGTAAATCCCACTTCAGCACACTGTGATCACTGCCACCTAGTGGTTCATTTATCCAGTTTATAAGATTCTACTACCAGTAGACTGAGTTTACTACCAGTTTATAAGATTCCACTAGCAGAAACGCAACTGGAAATTGTTTTTATTGTTTTATGGTAGTAACCCCTAGAAATGTGCTTTAGTAAAATGTGAGGTGTTAATAGTGTATCTCTGCCTTTATGGTGTTGTTTATTCAGTTGCTACACGCGCACAATTGTTTATGTGTATCAAGCGTGCCTCCTCGTTTTGTAATTGTGCTTTATTCCCTAAAAATGAGTAAAATACTTAAAAGGTGTGAAAAGGAAGTGTCCTGGTGAAGACACTGCAGATTCAGAGAGAAAAAGAAAAGCAATATCGATAAACAGAGACGGACTAGGTCAAAAAATTCTTACCCGGGAAAATTTGTAGTGGCCTCATACTATGGTTTATGGCCAAAATCACACCGGCCTCTGGCCCACCGGGGTTTCCCCGGTAAGGCTTATGGCCAGTCCGCCTCTGTCGATAGAGAAAAAATATGAAATTGTGAAACGCTTTGAGCGAAATGAAAGACCATGTGATATTTCACGTGCTACAGACCTAAATGAGGCAACGCCGAGAATTACAAAGAATGCAGAGAAAATAAAAACAACTTTCCTAGCAGGAACAACTCAAAGTGTAATTAAAATCCATTAGATTAAGACACAAAGAATTGGAAGAGATGGAACGGCTGTCATCTGTTTGGATAGAAAGCCAAACAAAAAACAAGTCTACTTACGACAGAAGCAAAAGAATTAGCAATATTTTATTACGTAATAGTCATAATAAAATACCTAAGTATTTTATTACAATTATTTATTGTGTTTGGTAATGTTTTGATTACAAATGTGTGTTCAATCTCGGGTGGTCGACACCTAACCCTATATTTCCCATAGGGCCTGTTGTTTATATTGCACGAGGGTTGCTAGGAACACAACTATCGTGCTATACGAGGACTGCCTGTACTGCATATGGGTAGAAGTAACCCCAGAGAAACGTACGAAATATGTGGTACTACACTTAAGGTGGTAGAAAATGAAAAAAAGACCTGGGAGTAATTGTGCAGTCAGATATGAAGTTTTCTGAGCAATGCAGACAGGCTGCCAGAGCAGGTCATGGGGTTTTGTCAATGACATATAGGAATTTTGCTAGCAGGGAAAAGGAGGTGATTGTCCCTCTGTATAAGGCAATGGTCAGGCCACACCTTGAGTACTGCGTACAGGTCTGGAGGCCTCATTTTTAGGAAAGATATAGATTTGCTTGAGGGTGTACAGAAAAGGGCAACAAGATTGATGAGGGGAATGAAGAGATCTTCTTACCAAGAGAGGCTTAAGTTCTGCAAATTGCAGTGGCTGGAGACTAGGCACCTGCGCGGTGATCTGATTGAGGTGTATAAGGCCTTGAATGGATTGAGCACGCTGAATTATGATGGGATCCTTCCACTTGTTCAGATTACAAACCTAAGGGGGCATAAATTCAAATTAAGAAAAGAAAGATGTAGAATATATGTGCAGAAATTTGCCTTTAGCCAACGGGTGGTTAATTGCTGGAACAAACTTCCATCTGTGTTGTGGAAGTTGATAGGTTAAATAAATTTAAGGAGGAACTGGACAGGCATTTGGAGGGAATGGTGTGATTTTTTTTTTTTTTGGCTGATGCTGCATAAGCTCATACACTTGCTTTCTTGCATCACATGCCACTACTACTACTACTACAGTAAAAACAATATGCTGCTACAACAGGATCTGGAAAAGTAGGGTAGATGGGCTGAGAAGTGGCAACTGAAGTTTACTATTGAAAAATGCAAAGTATTGCATATGGGTAGCAGTAACCCCAGAGAAATGTACCAAGTGGATGGTGTTGCACTCAGGGAAGTAGAGAATGAAAGAGACCTGGGGGTAATTGTCAGTCAGATATGAAGTTTTCTGAGCTGTGCAGACAGGCAGCCAGAGCAGGTCATAGGGTCTTGTCAATGATATACAGGGATTTTGCGAGCAGGGATAAAGAGGTGATTATCCCCTTGGATAAGGCAATGGTCAGGCCAAACCTTGAGTACTGAGTATAGGTCTGAAAGCCTCATTTTAGGAAAGATGTAGAGCTGCTATGCACTAGACACATGTCAGACAATCTGATTGAGGTGTAGAAGGCCTTGAATGGATTGAGCAGACTCAATTGTGATGGGATTCTTCCTCTTGCTCAGATTACAAACCTGAGGGAACATAAACCGAAATTGAGGAAAGACAGCTGTCGAATAGATGTGCAGAAATTTTCCTTTAGCCAGCAGGTAGTTGATTGCTGGAACAAACTTCCATCTGTCGTTGTGGACATTGAAAGCTTAAATAAATTCAAGGCAGAACTAGACAAACATTTGGGATGAATGGATGGGTGAAATGGGAAGAGTTTTTTTTTTTTTTTTTTTAGCTGATGCTATATAAGCTTGCTTTCTTGTATCATATGCCTCTACTAATTAGCATTAGTAAAGGCACAAGATGCAAGAAAGCAAGCTTATATAGCATCAGCCAAAAAAAAACAAAACAAAAAACAAATCTTCTAATTTCACCCATCCACTCGCTCCAAATGTGTCTAGTTCTGCCTTGAATCTATTTAAGCTATCAACTTCTACAACAACGGATGGAAGTTTGTTCCAGCAATCATATTGCCACCGTGTCGTACGCCTTTTCTATATCAATTACTAAGTGCTGTTTTCTTATGAAAGCATTTCTTATATTGTTTTCTGCTTTTATCATTAAGTCTAAAGTGCACCTGTTTTTTCTGAAACCACATCGGGCTGAGTTTAGTAGGTTATGGGTTTCTAAGAACCACATTAGTCTGGCATTTACCATTTTTTCAAGTATTTTTCCAAGGCAGCTAGTTAAGGCTATGGGGTGATAGTGATTAGGGTTTGTGGGATCTTTACTTGGTTTTTGAAAAGTAAGACAATTGTGTGACGCCACTGATTTGGAAAGGAATTTTCTAGGTATATTCTGTTATATAAGAGGAATAATGATGTCAAAGATTTCTAATCTAATTGTTGCACCATCATGTATAATATTTCATCTGGACCTGCTGCACTTTGCTGTCTGTGAAATGGCTTTATAAAGTTCTCTGAGAGGAAATGGTTTGTTATAGGATTCGTTACTTTAAGTGGAGAAATTCAATTTAAGTGTTTCTGCACATGCTTTAAGTTTTTGGAAAGCTGGTTCATAAGACCTACTACCTGATATTTTTTCAAAGGTTCTGCCTAGAGCATTTGCTATGTCTTCAGGCTTAGATATATCTTGTCCATTCCAATTTATAAAAGGAGAAATTCTTCGATATTTGTTGTTTATTTTATTTATTTTGTCCCAAACCTTCCAGCTGTCTATTTTTCTAGTAATCGTTGAAGTAAAATGGATCCAAAATTCTTTCTTATTGATCTTAGTAATGTATCTGACATTTGCCCTTGCCTTTTTGAATTATAAAGTTGATTGTGGAAGGGTAACTTTGGAAAATATTCCATGCCTTTTTCACATTTTGCTAAGGTACATTCATAGTTCCACCATGGCTTTGGATGTATGGGAAATTTTGATGAAGTTTTTGGTATTGTTAATTTTGTAGCTTGAAGGAGTTTGTCAGTTACATATTTCACTACAGAATCAAATGACCCCCTGTTGGATTTGTTGCTCTTCTAATACGGCTAGCTGTTTGTATTTTGCCCAGTTTGCCTTATCTAATCTCCACTTTGAAGTTCTTTCCGGTTGACAAGGAGTCGGTCCTTTTAAAGTATTTTTTTTTTTTTTTTATGAAAAACCCAAACACAATAGATATTAGAACCTATGGTACTTAGTACCGTGCTAGGGTTGGAGGTTGAGAAGACAAAAGAAGATATTTGTTGACATTGAACTTGAACTTCTACTGTAATTTTCAGGAAATACGTGTGAAGGAAGGTTGTTCCAGAAAACGGCAGTTGAATGAATAAACGAGGAAGATGAAAAGTTGGTTCTGTGAGTTTGAAGTTGGACAGTAAATGGATGTTGGCTGATGGCAGCACGTGTTCGGACTGTTTTGAAAGAGAGAGAGCAGGAATTATAGAAGCCAATTCAGAAGAACAGTGCCCATGGAAGTATCTGTAGAAGAGGCATGCAGCAAAAACAGTACGTCTATGGGAGAGCGAGTGGAGAGACTCTGTTAGAGATGAATCATTAATTAACCTAACTGCCCTCTTCTGAATGGAATCAAGAAGCCTGAGAGAAGTTTTGGGGGCACCGCCCCAGATGTGGGAACAATATTCCATGGTAGGGCAGATTTTCAATTTATACAGAGTGAGCAGCTGCTTAGAAGAAAGGTAACACCGAAAGCGAAAGAGAAAACCAAGTTTTTTAGATGCAGAGGAAGCAACATTTGTAATGTGCTTGTGCCAAAAGAGATTAGAAGTCAGGGTAATCCCCAAAAGAGATATATAATTTTGCCTAGAAATCGGAGTGTCACCAAAGATAAGCATAGGTGCAGAAGAATCCTTTTTGCACGATATAAGACTGAGTTTTAGGACTGAAATCAACTAAGTTGTCTTTGCCCCACTGGAGAATTACCTGGAGATTGCATTGACAGCAGATATTCGAGAAGTTGAAGCTGATTGAGCAGGGCAAGGTTTTTCAAAATGGAAATTGGAATGCAATGTGCTGTCATCAGCAAAACTATGAATAGGATTTCCAGCCAATAGAAGAAGGTCATTAATATATAAAAGGATTTTTTTTTTTTTTTTTTGTTATTTGAGTTTTTTTTTAGGAGCATTAGCAACTAAGGCCATATTGCTCCGGGAATATGCGGTGGTCATCCCTGACCTTTCCGCATCCTCCGTATTTGGTGGTGACGGGTTCGAACCTCGGTCTAATCAAGAAGCGTGTGTATATAAAAGGAAAAGAGTAGGGGAACGAACGGAACCCTGGGGGCCACCAGCATTAGTGGAGAAGTTAGAAGATAGAGAGCCATCTACCATCACCCTCAGTGAGCGATCAGAGAGGAAACTGGATAACCAATTCCAAAAAACAGTTGGCAAACCATAAGATGGAAGCTTGTTTAGAAGAACTTTATGCCAAACATGATCGAAAGCCTTTGAGATGTCAAGAGCAACTGCTTGTGTTTCACCAAACTTTTCCATTGAATTTGTACATATATGGGTAACATAAGTCAGAATATCAACAGTGGATCAACACTGACAGAATCCATACTGGCAATTGTTGATTAGATGGAAGGTTTCTAGGTAGTTTACTCGATAATGATCACTACCCAATGGATCACTATGAACTGCCCACTCCAGCAGAGGGTATATATTGATGGAGAGTATATAGAAAGGTCTATTGCTGTACTAGTTCCTGTGGATAGGCATATATATGTGGGTGTCCCGTCATTTAAGAGTGTAAGGTTGAGTTATCAAGTAGTTTTTCTAGAATTTGACTTCTTTTATCTATGTTTATTTCCACATAGAGGGTGGTGGCCATTCATATCTCCCATGATACAGAAAGGAGGTGGTCGTTGAACTACCAGGTCTTCTAGTTCGGTATAACTTATACAGTGGGGCCTCAATTTACGATGACATCGACGTCCAATATTCTCAGCAACTGATATACCGTCTATACGTCTGTCATTTTAAGGACCGATGATATTTGTAGGTACCAATGGCTTTCCAATATAGCTGCAACGATAGATGGGTGGAAATTTTCAGACGCGTGGACAGGGAACATCACTCGTACGATTGTTTCAGATCTATAATGATCTAAAACTTAAAGCGCTATCAACAAGTGGCAGTGCTTGCGGTTTGAAGACTTTAAAGACAGCACAGGCTGGTTCAATCGCTTCAAAAAAAGGGCAAATATCAAAAGTGTTGAAAGGCATGGGAAGGTATCCAGTGCTGATATAAAAAAAAAAAAAAAAAAAAAAACTGAGACCTTTAAAATTTAATTCCAAGAGTTTGTTGATCAGGAGGGTTATCTTCCCTAGCAGGTTTTTAACACTGATGAAACCGGCCTCTTCTGGAAGCGAATGCCTAGGAGAATATACATCACTAAAGATGAGGATAGTTTATCTGGGCATAAGTCTATGAAAGATAGGCTCATTCTCCTGTTGGGTGCCAATGCCTCTTGAGATTTTAAGCTGAAGCCTTTGCTTGTGTATCACTCTAACACTCCCAGAGTATCTAAAAAAAAAAAAAGAAAGTTGACAAAGGAATACTGGCAGTGTTTTGGCGCAGTAACAAGAAGGCCTAGGTTACAGAATATGTCATCAATGAATGGGAGCTTGAAGTTTTCTGTACTTCGGTGAAGAGTTATCTTGAGAAAAATAAACTACCCATGAAGGCATTGCTCCTGCTGGATAATGCACCAGGCCATGTTCCCAACCTTGTTCAATCACTTAAGGCACAATTTAACTTTGTTCAAGTCAAATTTTTGCCGCCCAACACCACTCCTTTCTTCAACCAATGGACCAACAAGTGATTGCAAACTTCAAGAAAATCTACACCATGAAAATGTTTGCAAGTTGCTTTGCAGTGACCTCTGGTGAAAATGCTGTCACCCTGAAAGATTTTTGGAGGTCGAAGTTCAACACGCTAGATTGTGTAAGGCTGATTGTAAGTTCTTGGAATGATGTTTTCACCAGGTGCTTAAATTCTGCCTTGAAAAACATCTGGCCTTTAATTATCCATAACATTGACGGATTTGAAGATGATGATGCTTTGGCAAATGATATTGTCACTCTTGGTAAATCAATGGGCTGGAGGTTAGCGAAGAGGATGTGGAGGACTTTATTGATGCTCATGGGTGTGAACTAACAACAGAGGAGCTACAAGAGTTGGAGAAAATTATGGGGAGTGACGCTGGAGAGGAAGAAAATGAACAACCAAAAAGTGTCAGCTGAAGACTGTCATTTCTTGTTGGGAGCATTTAAGAGAAGTGGTTAAAAAACACCCTGACATTGAAAACACTGAACTCATGATGTGTAAAATGAAAGACAAAGTCATTTCTTACTTCAGGAAGCTACAAAAAAAGTCATTATAAACAGTCCACTTTTTAGACAGTTTTTTTGCCAGTAGCAGCAAAAGACTGAAAAGACACCTGACGCTTGATATAGTCCCACCATGCCACTGTTGATTTCATCAGCTCTGCACTTCAAGTCTAAGGTAAATGCTAATTTATTGTTTATTTTTCGTTTTAAGATGTTTTATGACTATTTATTAAATAATCTTTATAAAATACAATTTTTTTAATGTAAAAATGAAGTATAACATGTAAGAAATACCTATTTTGTGTTGTTGGGAAACGAATTATAGGAAATCAATGTATTATTAGTTTCAGCTTACAATATTTTCAACATACAATGGGTTTCGTGGAACGAATTACCATTGGATGTTGGGGCCCCACTATATCTTGGTTCGGTGGTAGGTAGATGGAGACAATTGTTACATGAAAGTTTACTGCAATGCATACTGTTATCACCTCTAGATTAATCTGCAAAGGAATCTCTTGGGTGGGTATACTGGAATTTACTAAGATTGCTACTCCACCATGTGCAGTGCTGTTTGTAATTCTGTCTTTTCTGTATATATTGTATTGTTTTAGTGATATGTTATTCTGAGGTTTAAGGTATGTTTCTTGCAAACATAGACTAAACAGATTGTACGGTGCTAACTTGGATATCTTCAAAGTTGCTGCGGAATCCTCTACGGTTCCAATGTAAAAATTTATCCAATATTTGGTTCTGATATTACTTCCTGCTTGTTTTCTTAAGTTTGTTGCCTTGTGGTTCTCTGTTTTTGTCTTCCTTTTTTTTTTTTTAGGGAAGTATGGTTTCCCAGTATCCATCCTTTCTGCAAAAATTTCTAGTATTGCTTTTTCTGGTTGATTCTTTTCTTCTATTTCCATGGTGTCTATTTTATTTCCATTTACTTCAGTGGTTCCATCTTGTTTTGTGGCATGTTTATTGCCTGTTCTGGTTTTTGTTTTGGATCAATAAGCTGAGAATGCAGCCAATCTGACATCAATTTTTTGGGTGGGATCATTACTTCTGTGTGTTTCTATTGTTCTATAAGTTTGTGTTACTTGTGCATACGATAGATCGTCTATTTGTTCTTTGTGATTGTTTTTTTTTTTTTTTTGGCTTCCTGATATGTTACATTGTTTTCTATTTTATATTTCTGTATTCTCTTTTCTCTCTTCCATTCTTTACATTATTTTGAGTAAGCATTATGTTCTCCTCTGCAGTTGGAACATCTTGAATTTTGTGCTGTACAGTTGTGTTGTGTGTGTTCTTGTGACCCACATTTTGCACAAATAGCAAAACCTCTACATACTGCTTGAGAATGTCCGTACTTCTGACACTTTTTTTTTATTTATTATTATTATCATTAGCTATAAGATGCAAGGAAGCCTGAGGCTTTTGCTGCACCAGCCAAAAAAAAAAAAATTCCTGAGTTACCCAGAAAGAACATATGGTCTTAGTGGACAGTTCAGATATCCAGCTTTTACAGTTTTTGGGGTGTTAAAGGTCAAAATTATATTTCTCATAGGGATAATTTCTCCTCTTTTAATTGTTATTCTTTTTATCTCAATAACTCCTTGATCTTTCAACTCTCCTTTGATTTCATCTTCGGGAACATTGAGGAGATCCCACTCTGCAATTACTCCTTGCAAGGTATTCAGGGTGGAGGGGGAAGTAACTGTTATTGGAATTTCTCCAAAATTTCTCACTTTTATTAGATGCTCTGCTTGTTTTTGATTTGTCATCTCTACTAGTAGTGATTGAATCAGGGGATTTTAGTCATAAAACTAAAATTCTGATTCCAGTCTTCTGTTTTAGCGGAATTAGCTCTGCTTTCTAGAGTTTTTTGAATTCGGAAAGGTGGCAAACTTCCAATGGGTTGTTCATTCTTAGAATGAATAACTAAGTACAGTGGTGCGACTAGAGGGAGTGCCTCTGTGTTTTGTCACTTAGCTGATATGAATTTATTTCCTCTAGTTTTCTGCTAGTTTGAGTAGCAGAAACATGGTCTGTGTTTGCCATGTTTGCTCCTTTTAGCCCTTGGCAAGAGGACTTTTCTGCCAAGGGTTCTTGCCCCGCCATGGGGAGGCAGGAGCAGTGCCACAAGGAAGCCAAGTGGTTGAAGAGTTGGTTAATGGAACTAAAATATATAAAAAAAGGTAAAGAAAGGCGAGTTTCCTTTCTCTATTCTTTGAGTATCTCTTTTTATTATAGCTTTGAGTATTTCTTTCTCTATTCTAACTTGAAGTACAGAACTGCTTTAAATAAGACTGTTGAGAAAAAGACAGGAACTTAAAAATAAATTTAATCACTTGTCATGAGCACTCAAGTCGCAGTAATGTCAGTTGGCCTCGAAAAACACTTGGCACCTGGAGCCAGTCATTTGATTCTTCACCTTGAGAACTCCATGCAGCAGTGTTTATCAGTATGAGCTCAGTTTATTTTTGAGGTTATCATGCCAAACTTATGCTGAAAAGCGAGTAAAATGTCTTCACATAAGCGTTTGAACAATCCCAACTTATTTTGTTATATTTCTGGAAGTTATGTAGTCCTCAAGCAGAGACAAGATATTATAGAATTTGTAAAAAATGTGTATTATGCTCATTTTGGAGTGAAACTCGGTGACCAAGGTAAAAAATGTGCTCCACAAAGTTTTACAAACCTGTGTTGAAGCACTGAGATTGTGTAAAAATTGTAAAAAGAAGGCTAAACCATTTGTAATTCCCATGATTTGGCAGGTGCCTACAAATTACTGCGATGACTTACTTTTGCTTAATTAATGTAGAGGGATACAATGCAAAGAGTAAGAAGGGCATTGTGTATCCTAATATTCCCTTGGAGATAAGGTGCTGATTCCATGCCCTCCACTTATATTGGAGAATGTAGCAGCAGAGAGCACTGAAAGTGAACTTTTGAAGATGAAACTGAAGTCTACACAACTGAAGACATTGAGTCCAGTCCTCAACTGTTTTCACAGCATGAACTCAATAATCCAGTAAGAGATTTAAATTTACCAAAGGGCTCTGCAGAACTCCTTAGTTCCAGACTTAAGTTGAAAAATCTTCTAGCACATGGGACATTTTTCTCATTCTACAGACACAGAAAACAAGAACTAGTCCCCCACTTTTCTGAGGACAATTATGTTTTTTTATGGTAATATAAATGACTTAATGAACTATTTAGGAATTAGTTACAATCCTATGGGGCTCAGAGGGGAACAGGTATCCTGTGTGTTATCAGACACAGCCTAAAACACTGATGGATCCAATATCTCTCTATTACAGAAGATTTAGGAGAAGTCCGGTTGGCCTGCCTCCCCAAAATCCACTCATGCACACCTTCTCGATGGTAAGCCCTGTTATGTCACTTAGGTGGCAACGAACGTTTAGAGTGGTTCTCTTCAAGATGCCTGGTCAGCGTGAAGAGGAAAAGACCAAACCCTCCCAGCATATGAGAGCACAACAATACAAATGGCCCTCAGTCCCCAGCAGCTTTCACTCTCCCTCTTACGGCAGCGAGAGGATCAGAGTGGAAGCAGAGGGTGCTAAGAATCTCTGGGTACGACCAGGCTGCCATGCACGGAAACTGAACTTGGCCTGTTATAACGTACGATCACTCATCAGTGAAGACAGGATATTAGAGCTGGAAAAGGAATTAGAAAATGTGAATTGGAATATAATAGGTTTGGCTGAAACAAGAAGAAGAAATGAATCACTTATAAGTTTATCAAGTAGAAATCTGCAGTACACCAATGGAAACAGTGAAAGGGGCAAAAGTGGAGTTGGCTTTCTGGTCCATAAAGATATAAAAAACAACATTTTGAAATTCAAAAGTACATCACCAAGGGTGTCAAGACTAATACTCAGGATTTCTAAGAGGTACAAGCTAAAGGTTATAATGATTTATGCACCAACATCGAGCCATGATGATGAAGCGGTTGAAGAAATGTACACCGAAACTGAGTCTTCTAGATGAGCAGAAAACCCACTACATTATCATTATGGGGGACATCAATGCTAAGGTTGGAAAAGGGCAAAACAGCGCAGAAAGACGAACTATAGGAAATTTTGGAATTGGTGAAAGAGGTGAAAGACTTGTGGAATTTGCAGAATCTCAAGGATTGTCAGTAAGGAACACTTCTTTCAAGAAAAGGGTGAACAGAAAGTGGACATGGAAGAGTCCAAATGGATTAAAAACTAATGAAATCGACTTCATCCTCACTAACAGAAGATATATTGTGAATGATGTTACTGTCCTGAATAAGGTAAATGTTGGAAGTGATCACAGAATGGTAAGATGTACACGTGATATAGATGTAGGAAAGGAAAGGAAAAAACTGACTCGGGTAAATAATACAAAGGTCTTTGAGATAACAGAGAAGGAGAAAAAGCAGTATGTAGTGGAACTTAAGAACAAGTTTGAGCTTCTGCAGACTGCTCAGGACCAAGATATCGACGAGGAATATTACAACTTTCTGAAAGTGATAAAGCCCAAGAAACCTATAGGGAAACAGAAATCCAAAGAAGAAAAAATTAGTCAAGAAACACTTGTCATGATGAACCGAAGACGACAAATGAAGAGCAAGAAAAACACTGACAGGGAGAAAATTGAGTATACTGAGTTATGCAAAGCCATTAGAAAGAGACTCAGAGAGGACATAAGAAGATTTAACACAAGAAAAGTAGAACAAGCATTAAGGGAAAACAAAGGATTTAAGTCAGCAGCCATGAGCAGTAATACAGAAAGACAAATGATACTGAAACTGAAGAATAGCAATATAGTTGTACACGTTGGCACTAATGACATTAAGAGTAGGAGACCAGCGGAATTACTTAACAAGTACAGGTCACTGTTGAAAAAAAGCCGTGAAGTAGGGTTAAATTTGAAAGTGTCTGCAATTCTGCCCAGACACGATAGGAGGGAGTATATGATGAGAGCCTTGTCGATCAATTCGGCCCTGGAAAGATTGTGCAAGGCTCAAGGGATAGAATTTTTTTCAGCCTGGAATGTACTTGTTAACAGGAGAGATTGCTTCTACAGGGATGGGATACACTTAAATAGAAAGGGTGCAAGAATATTTGCTGATGCTATCGAGGCAGTGTTAGGTGGGTCGGAAAACTGCTAGCTTGGGGGGAGACAAAGACTAATGGATTAACAGTAGCCACTGGCAGAGGTGAAAGAGATTCTTGCACTGCTTCTATTGGAATGAGCAGAAGCCTGAAAAACAAGATGCAGGATATTTCAGAGACTGCTGGAAGTCATTGTGATACAAGTAAACACATGGGTTGTGTTAGGGTAGCTAAGAATAGAAACAAGTGCAGGTATACTTGCGTGTACACCAATGCTAGGAGTTTAGTAAATAAATTTGATGAATTTGAGGTATTGCTCAAAACATCAAAGGCAGATATTGCTGGGATATCAGAGACGTGGTGTCACACAGATATAAAGAATGCAGAACTGGAATTTGGGGAATACAATGTGTATAGAAAGGATAGACAGGGGAGGAGGGGTTATGCTATTAGTTAAAAAACACATAAAATCCAAGGAAGTGAAGCCAGTCGACATTGATGGACAGGGCAGTGTCGAGTCAGTTTGGTGTGACATAAACATAGGTAAATCAAAATTGAGAGTAGGAGTGTGCTATAGGCCTAATGACTCTGATGAGTATAATAAGATACTGTACAGGGAAATAGAATGGGCCAGTAAATCAGAGAGTCTTATAATGGGGGATTTTAATTTCCCAGATATTGACTGGAATTTGTGGGTTGGTCACTCACACACTAGCAGGGCTTTTGTGGATTTATTGGATGATTGTTTTCTACACCAGCATGTTCGGGAGGCAACTAGAGGGAGTAATATTCTTGATCTGATTATCAGTAGTGATTCTTCATGCATTAAGAATCTGCAGATAAAGGAACCACTGGGTGGCAGTGATCACAGTGTGCTGAAGTGGGATTTACTCAAGGAGGTAACTACCATCAGAGGCAAAGGGAAGGGTTTTTGCTTTCGTAAAGGCGACTATGATGGTCTGAGACAGTATTTAAATTCTATACAGTGGGACCAACTGATGATGTTACCAACAGCAAATTCAAAATGGGAAGCATTCAAGGAACTAATCTTGGAAGCTACCAGGCTTTACATACCAACCAAGAAATATTGTTCAAGGTTCAGGCCTAAATGGTTGTCAGATGAACTAATGAGACATATGGCAGAGAAGAAAAATGCATGGGATACATACAAATTAATGCGTGACATGGAAGCCTATGATAGATATAAGTTGGTCTGTAACCAAGTCACAAAGGAGATTAGGCAGTCAAAGGCAGATTATGAGAAATCCTTGGCAAAGGACGCAAAGAAAAAGAGAAAAGAGTTCTTTACCTATTTAAACTCAAGAAGGAAAGGGATGAATCAGATTGGTCCACTGGATGTTGATGGTTCAACAGTTGAGGATCCTGCTCAGGTGGCTAACAATCTAAATGAGTATTTTGCATCTACATTCACACATGAGGAGTTATTCAGGAAGGGGAATGTCGTAGGTGAAGTAAACATTGGCAGTGAGCTAGATTATTTTCTAATAACTGAGAGGAAAGTGGAGGAGAAATTGCTGAGGATAAACATAAAAAAGGCACCAGGGGTGGATGGGATCTATCCAGTTATATTAAAGGAGACAGCAAAGGAAGTAAGCAAACCCCTAGCCATAATTATGAGAGCTTCTTTGGACTCAGGGGAGGTACCCATGGACTGGAGATGTGCAAATGTAACCCCAATTCACAAAGGAGGATCAAAGGCTGACACAAGTAATTATAGACCTGTTAGTTTAACTTCGGTTCCAGGAAAATTAATGGAGGCACTGGTTAAAGAAGCACTGCAGGATCATCTGGACAAGAATTCAGTTATAGCTCAGACACAGCATGGTTTTGTTAAGGGCAGGTCTTGTCTGACCAATTTGATTGGATACTATGATGTAGTCACAAAAGAACTGGATGCAGGGAATAACTTTGATATTATATATTTGGATCTTAGAAAGGCTTTTGATACTGTTGCGCATGGAAGACTGCTGCACAAATTGGAGAAGTGTGGTATTGGAGGCAAATTGCTGCTATGGATAAAGGGATGGTTTAGTGGCAGAAGACAGAGAGTGGTAATCAATGGACACTGCTCAACGTCGACTAATGTTATTAGTGGAGTTCCTCAGGGTTCAGTGTTGGGTCCATTGTTGTTTTCTGTATTTATAAATGATATTGATGATGGTGTATCAGGCTTAATGTCCAAGTTTGCAGACGATACCAAGGTTGGCAGGGTTGTTAAGGACACTACTGATACTATGCTGCTGCAACAGGATCTGGAAAGGTTGAGCAGATGGGCTGAGAGGTGGCAAATGAAGTTTAACATTGACAAATGTAAAGTACTACATATGGGAAACAGTAACCCCAGATCAACGTATCAACTCTGTGGTACTACGCTGACAGTGGTAGAGAATGAAAAGGACCTGGGGGTAATTGTGCAGGCAGATATGAAGTTCTCTGAGCAGTGCAGACGAGCTGCAAGAGTAGCTCATGGTGTCTTGTCAATGATATACAGGAATTTTTCTAGCAGGGATAAGGATGTGATTATTCCCTTGTATAAGGCATTGGTCAGGCCACACCTTGAGTACTGTATACAGGTCTGGAGGCCTCATTTCAAGAAGGATGTAGAGCTGCTCGAACGAGTACAGAGAAGGGCAACAAGATTAGTGAATGGAACAAAGGGTTGCTCTTACGAAGAAAGGCTTAAGTTTTGCAAATTACAGAGCCTGGAGATTAGGCATCGGCGAGGTGATCTGATAGAGGTGTATAAGGCTTTGAATGGCTTGAGCATGCTCAATGCCGATGGGATTCTTCCTATTGCTCAGAATAATCACCTGAGAGGGCACAAATTCAAATTGAGGAAGGACGGATGTCGGATAGATGTGCGGAAATTTGCCTTTAGCCAGCGGGCAGTTGGTTTGTGGAATAGACTCCCATCGCTTGTTGTTGAAGTTGATAGCCTAAATAAATTTAAGGCTCAGCTGGACAGGTATTTCGAACGAACGGAGGGGTGAAATGGGAGTAGTGGTTGTTTTTTTTTTTTTTTTTTTTTTTTTGGCTGATGCTGAATAAGCTTGCTTTCTTGCATCATATGCCTCTACTAATGCTAATGCTAATGTACTTATAAACAGCAGAGAAGGCATAATTCAAATAGCAGAAGACTACTATAGAGAATTATACAAGGAACAAGAGAATGAGACCAGCAGTGGGGAAGATGGATTGCAAAGTAGCAACACATACGGCATACCCGATATTCTTCCTGATAAGGTAGAACATGCATTGAAGAAAATGAAGAATCGGAAAGCCCTGGGGGAAGATGAAGTTACTGTAGAGTTGTTAAAATTGGGAGGAAGAGACATAACACAAAAACTGGCAAGTCTCTTCACAAAGTGCATTAGAAAAGGTGTGATGCCTAAGCAGTGGAATAATGCAATCATAGTTTTGCTGCATAAGAAAGGAGATAAATCAGAAATTGGAAATTATAGACCAATTAGCTTGTTAACCCACATCTACAAGTTGTTCACAAGGGTCATTACTAACAGATTAGAAAGAATACTTGATGAGAATCAACCGAAGGAGCAAGCTGGCTTTAGGACAGGATCCTCAACTATGGATCACCTTCACGTAATATCACAGCTAATGGAGAAAGCAAATGAATATAAAACACCATTATGCCTGGCATTTGTGGATTATGAAAAGGCATTTGACTCCATACAGCATAAGGCAATGTTTCGGGCACTGGAAAGACAAGGCATTGATAACCCCATATATTATGATTTTGAAGAAAATATATGAGAATGCTACCTCCTTTATTAGACTAGACAAAGACAGTAGCAAATTTAAAATCGAGAAAGGAGTTCGACAAGGAGACACAATATCTCCGAAGCTGTTTACTGCTGCCCTTGAGGAAGCTTTCAGAAGATTAGACTGGTCTCAGAAAGGAGTCAATGTGAACGGAGAGTACCTAAACCATTTACAATTTGCAGATGACATTGTGGTTATAAGCCACGATCCCAAAGAATTAGAGGAAAATCTTAATCAGTTATGCACAGTTAGTAAGGATTTTGGACTAAAGATGAATATGGCTAAAACAAAAGTAAATGATGAACAAGTATGCCACGAAAAGGGAAATAATGATTGAAGGAGCAGTAATTGAAAAGGAGGAGTCATATACTTATCTGGGACAAGTTATTAGCTGTAATAATGATAAATGGCTGGAAGTCAAGAGAAGAATAAATTTTGGATGGATAGCATTCAGGAAATATAGTCACATACTGAAGAGCAATATCCCAGTTTGTCTGAAACGTAAAATAATGAATCAATGTATACTCCCCACCATGACTTATGGAAGTGAAACTTGGGCACTCACCAAAAGAATGGAAGAGAAGCTGAGAACTACACAGCGACGAATGGAACGAATTATATTGGGAATCAGACTGTTAGATAAGAAGAGAAACAGATGGATTAGGCAGCAAACTCAAGTAAAGGACATTCTTATCAAAACTTAAGAACTAAAATGGTCTTGGGCAGGACACATAGCTCGAAGACATGATGACAGATGGACTAAGAAAATAACAGAATGGTACTCAGGAGGAGCTAGAAGAAAACCTGGAAGACAAAGGCGGAGATGGATAGATGAAATTCATGAGTTTTTGGGTAGTAAATGGATGGCCAGTGCTCAAATCAGAAGGAACTGGAAAGTTGCTGGAGAGGCCTTCATCCTGCTGTGGATTGAAAATGGCTGATGATGATGATACAATCCTATATAGTGGAGACTTTTTATTGACTCATCAAAGAGGAGTCTCAAAGGTGTGTTGCTCCAAAATGTAAATAAATAGGTCAATTCCAGTAGTTCACTCTGTGCATTTGAAAGAAATATATGAGAACCTGAAGTTGGAAAATATTAAGTATGAAGAACAGGTTGGTTGGTCTGTGCTGATTTACGCATGCTATGTGGACAGCAATCTGGCTACACAAAAATGCCTTGCTTTTTATGTGAGTGGGACAGTCAGGAAAGGAGTAAACAGTGGGATGCCAAGATCTGGCCAAAGAAAGGCAAACAAAGAACACATAAACCACTGGTACACTGCCAAAACTGTCCTCCTTCTACCCTTGCACATCAAACTGGGTTTGATGAAACAGATTTTTGCATAGTCAGATTGCTGTCCACATAACATACCTATCACTTTAAAGTCAGCACAGGCCAACCAACCTGTTCTTCATACGTAATACTTTCCAACAACTTCTTCAAGTTCTCATATATTTCTTTCAAATGCACATAGTGAGCTACTGGAATTGACCTATTTATTTACATTGTGGAATATTGTTCCCACATCTGGGGCAGTGCCCCCAAAACCTCTCTCAGGCTTCTAGATTCCATTCAGAAGAGGGCAGTTAGGTTAATTAATGACTCCTCTTTAACAGTCTCTCCACTCTCTGTCTCATAGACATACTGTTTCTGCTATATGCCTTTTCTACAGATACTTCCATGGGCACTGTTCTTCTGAATTGGCTTCTATAATTCCTGCTCTCTCTCTCTCTCTCTCTTTCAAAACAGTCCGAACACGTGCCGCCACCAGCCAACATCCATTTACTGTCCAACTTCAAACTTACTTTTCATCTTCCTCGTTTATTCATTCAACTGCCATTTTCTGGAACAACCTTTCTTCATATGTATTTCCTGAAAATTACAGTCTACAGAAGTTCAAGCCTAATGTCAACAAATATCTTCTTTCATCTTCTCAATCTCCAACCCAAGCACAGTACTAAGTACTATAAGTTCTAATACCTCTCGTGTTTGGAGTTTTCATAAAAAAATAAAAATAAAAAAAATAAATAAACCACTGGTACACTGCCAAAACTGTCCTCCTTCCACTCTTGTACATCAAACTGAGTTTCATGAAACAGGTTTTGAAAGCTTTACCTCAGGAAGGTCCCTGCTTCAACACCTTTACACTAAATTTCCATCGATCACCTAAGACAGTGGTTTTTAACCGGGGTGCTGCAACAACATTCCAGGGGTGCCACATAATTTGGGTTTAAGTTACTTAAACTTATTATTTTTTAATTTATATGTTTATTTCATTATAAAAAGGTATACAGTATCTTTTTAATTTTGTGGTGATCTATAATTGATGTTTACTTAGTACCTCTATATAAAAATAAAATTATATACTGTATACAGGGTGATTCACTATCAGTGCGACAAACTTGCAGGAGGTGTAGAGGGCACAAAGACAAATCAGAATCACATAGCATTGCAGGGTCTGAAATGCCTTCGTCATGCGGTAGAGGACGTTGAACGGGAGGTCGCGTAAACAGCGATCCCACTGGAAGTCAGCATTTGCGAACTGGTTCCCGAGGCAGTAGGATGGACGAGTATTCAAACGTTGAACTGGCCGACATGCACCTCGCGTATGTAGCTGCGGACTGTAACGAGCGCGCCACTCTGCGCTTGTACCAGGAACGTTTCCCGCACAGGCATGCTCCTCATCATATGATTTTCGCACGTGTGCACAGAAGGTTACGTGAAACTGGTTGTTTCACGAGAGGTACCATGAATTGAGAGCGAACAACAAGGACGCCAGACAATGAGGAGAATGTCCTACGTCTTGCAGAAGGCAATCCGAGTATGAGTACTCAAGCGATAGGCCAACGATTGGGTATTTCCCAATCCACTGTATGGAGGATACTGTCAACAAACCAAATGAGTTCATACCATCTGCAACGCGTCCAATCTTTGGAGCCTTCGGATTATCCACTCCGGAGGACTTTTGCTACTTGGGTTCTTCAACAGAGTGCAGCAGACAGCGCATCTGCTGCGTCCGTATTGTTCACGGATGAGGCAAGTTTCACAAAACAGGGAACCTTCAATCAACATAACGCCCATCTGTGGGTTTTGGAGAACCCCCATGGTACGCGAACACATGCAACTCAACACCGTTTCTCTGTCAATGTTTGGGCCGGCATTGTTGGAGACCACCTCATTGGACCATACCTTCTGGGTGATTCACTATCAGTGCGACAAACTTGCAGGAGGTGTAGAGGGCACAAAGACAAATCAGAATCACATAGCATTGCAGGGTCTGAAATGCCTTCGTCATGCGGTAGAGGACGTTGAACGGGAGGTCGCGTAAACAGCGATCCCACTGGAAGTCAGCATTTGCGAACTGGTTCCCGAGGCAGTAGGATGGACGAGTATTCAAACGTTGAACTGGCCGACATGCACCTCGCGTATGTAGCTGCGGACTGTAACGAGCGCGCCACTCTGCGCTTGTACCAGGAACGTTTCCCGCACAGGCATGCTCCTCATCATATGATTTTCGCACGTGTGCACAGAAGGTTACGTGAAACTGGTTGTTTCACGAGAGGTACCATGAATTGAGAGCGAACAACAAGGACGCCAGACAATGAGGAGAATGTCCTACGTCTTGCAGAAGGCAATCCGAGTATGAGTACTCAAGCGATAGGCCAACGATTGGGTATTTCCCAATCCACTGTATGGAGGATACTGTCAACAAACCAAATGAGTTCATACCATCTGCAACGCGTCCAATCTTTGGAGCCTTCGGATTATCCACTCCGGAGGACTTTTGCTACTTGGGTTCTTCAACAGAGTGCAGCAGACAGCGCATCTGCTGCGTCCGTATTGTTCACGGATGAGGCAAGTTTCACAAAACAGGGAACCTTCAATCAACATAACGCCCATCTGTGGGTTTTGGAGAACCCCCATGGTACGCGAACACATGCAACTCAACACCGTTTCTCTGTCAATGTTTGGGCCGGCATTGTTGGAGACCACCTCATTGGACCATACCTTCTGCCCCCCCCCCCCCCCCCCCCCCCCGTCTCGATGGTAGGGCATACTTGATCTTTCTACAGCAAGTCCTGCCCGAACTTATTGAAGAAGCACATGTTCCTCAGTCGTTGCACCGCTCAATGTGGTTCCAGCATGATGGGGCTTCCCCACATTACACCAATGACGTCCGCCAACACCTAAATGTTACATTTGGACAGCATTGGATAGGTCGTGGTGGTCCGGTTCATTGGTCTGCTAGATCGCCGGACCTATCATGCCTGGACGTCTGCTGGGGTCAAATGAAGACATTGGTGTACAAGACCCCCCCCCCCCGTTGATTCAGTTGAAGACCTTGTCGCTCGCATCTCTGTAGCTGCCGGGGAGATTCGAGACACGCCAGGAATCTTCCAGAACGTTAGGGATTCCATGCGGCGGCGCTGTGAAGCCTGTGTGACTGCTTCTGGTCGAACTTTCGAACACCTTCTGTAGAATGTCTTTTTGCCAATGTAAAACTTATCATTAAAATGATTTCTGTTACACAAACGAGTTGCTGTTTCTGTTCTTTTTCTTTGCTTCTTTGTTCACGCGACCTCCCGCATGACAAAGGCATTTCGGACCCTGCAATGCTATGTGATTCCGATTCGTCTTTGTGCCCCCTACACCTCATGCAAGTTTGTCACACTGGTAGTGAATCACCCTGTATATATAATTTGTATTATGAAATGTAATTTTTATAATTATATTATTGTAATAAAGATCATATAACATATATATTTTTCAATATTTTATATATATATAGTGAGAGAGAGAGAGAATCGGATCTAACAAGCAGAAAATTGAGTAGGGATGCCGAAAAATTACTTAGGGGTGCCGTTATTAAAAAAAAGGCTGAAACCACTGACCTAAGAGAAGCTAAAAGAAGGTTATTTTTGTTGGACCTCAAATTCACAAACTGATGAGGGACCAAGATGTTTGAGGGGGGGGGAAACAAGAATAAAAGAGAAAAACAGGCATGGATTAGCTTCAGGGCTGTTGTTGAGAACTTGTTGGGGAATAACAAGGTTCCAGCCTACAAGAATATAGTTGAAAATTGTTGGAAAGATGCTGGGCTGCAACCAGAGTGTCAAGGTAGATTTTTACACTCTCACATTGACTACTTCCCAGAAAATCTAGAGAAGTGTTTAAGTGAAGACCAGGGTGAGACATTTCACCAAGACATGGAGATGAGGTAGCAGGGTTTACCTCAGGTTAACAGCATTACCAATAGTCAGCCATCATGGTGAAATGTCACCATGATAGCTGACTATTGCTGGATGTTGAAGAGGGACTATAAAGTAGAAGTATCTGCAAGAAAATCAAAGAAATGAAAATCTTACCTATCGTAGATCAGTTTTAAGATGAGGGTGAGTGTTTAGTGGACGTTTTACTGCTGCCCTTTTTCAACATGTATTTAAATAATAACTCTCGAGTAGCATTTTGTTATAATTTCAATGCACAAATTCTGCCAAAATAATAAAAATTTTGTGAAAAATCAAATTATATTTCGTGATTTTGAAGAAACCTGACTTGACGGAAGCAAACAGAAGTCATTTCTGAAATCAGCATTAGAAAAATTCAGAAGCACCCTTTTCTGAGAAAACAAAAAAAGTGCATTTTTTCAAATTGCAGAGTAGTGTTATTTATGACAGAAAACACTTGTTCAACCAGTGCTGATATTTATACATGTAAGGCTTCTGTAATTAGATTTATTTCTAGATTTGTTTTTCAGACAATCATTATTTTCTAGTATAAACTTTTGTCTGCCAATGCTTATTTATTATTGTAAAAAAAGGCACTTCTCTTTATTCATTCACTGAAAATAAATTCAATAAAAACTAACTAATGTTAAAATACAATAAACATACATATCTTCTAAATTCAAGAGGAAAAAATGTCCCCTCATACCACACCTTTGGTAAACCTGCAGTAATGATTCCAGTCAACTACCAGTGGGATGCATGACTGTTGCCCATTTTCACTGGCCTGTCAAGTAGTCAATGGGGCAGTCAGATACGTTGCTAATGTCCATTTTCAATTGCCCACTGAGTGGTCAACTGCCCCATTTCCATAGATCACCTTTCACCAGTCAAGTACAACTTATAACTTGGGTTGTTGAATTCTTGTGTTGTTATTGTGAAAGTTGTAACAGTAGTGTACTTCATATATTTTTAATTTTGCTTCCTTTCTTTGGCTTCTAGAATGAATCTATTCATATCAGATTTTTCTCAAGCCAGGAAAGAATGTTGTTATCCTTTTTACATGAGCAGAAAATTAAAAAATCCTAATTGACATAAAATTTATAAATTATGTCTATAATTTGGTGCCTTTCAAGAATTTTCATCCAGAGAATCATTTTAAAAACCAAATTGGTCACGTAATCCATTATACAACATTATGCCACTCATCTGATGCTAATGTTTACAAAGTGCACCATGTCACAGTTACAAGACATTAAAAAGAAATAATATCTTGTTAACAGCATAAATTAAAAATATTTCACTATGTTTGTTCAAACACAAAGAGCTGCAGCTGACCATAGTCAACTTATTACTAGTGTGCAAAGTTCATCAATATTCCACTGCAGTTCTAATGTGTGGGGGTTGTTTGTAAAAGCAGTTTCAAAGTCTCAGAGAAAGCAGTCAGGAGTATAAATTCGGGAACTGGGGTGGCCAAAAAATGTTCTGTTCACCAAAAAATCTGTCACTGCAATTTTTGTTAGTGTGTTAGTTTATCGCAATCTTGGGATCCACTGTCTAGTTGTTTCTCATAGAAATGTACTGAAAGTTGAATAACCTTTATTTATTTTTTTTTTATACTATGTTTAGAAACTTCGAGCAATGAAATAGAATGTGATAAGTTGTTTATAGCAAACTGCAGTTTGCTATAAGAAATTAATAACGTACGGCAACAATAAGTAAGATTTTGAGTACTGCATATAGATCTGGAGGCCTCATTTTAGGAAGGATGTAGATATTACTATTAGTTATTGGAAAATGATGCAAGAAGCAAGCTATACAGCATCAGAGATATTAAACCGGACTGGCTAAATTCCCCCCCCCCTTTTTTTTCTTTTTTTTTTTTTTTCTTAAAACAAACAGTGCTGCTAATTTCGAACTAGGGAGAAAACATACAATGCTTCACAGGGGTATAATTTCTTATTCTGGACAATGTTTTAAAACTAAGCAACGGCGTTACCTCGGCCTGCCATGTTTTTTAACTTAAAAAAATACTAATATAGCTCTGATATTTTTCACACTAAAATATTAACTTCGTGTTTTATTAGCCGGTGAAGAACGTTCAACGCTAGAATGGTGACTTCAACATATATAATTCAGTTTCAAGTGTCAGAAAACAATGAACAGATTTTATCATTTTCTATAACCCTATTACTGAAATGAATGAAACATAAAAGACATTTACACCAACATAAAGTGGATAAGCTAATTCAGAACATATAGTCACGCATAATAATAATAATAATCTTTTTTTTTTTTTTTTTTTTTCCAGCATCATTTCGATCCAAAGCGTGTGTTGATAGAAGGTACAAATACAAGTGTAAAATTGCTAATGCACGGGTAGTACCAATTTTTCAAAGTTACAACGATCAGTGAATACTTTATTCAGGTCTCATTTAAGTAATGCTCAGAAGAACGAAAAGACACTCTATTATACTTACTTTTCCAAACACAACATAAAATAGAAATAAGCGCTAACAACACACGATTAAAACAAAATGGCGCTGAACTCTATCCCATCATTCCCCTCGAAATCTGATAAACACCGTTCATAACACACACAAAGTAATAATAACTACAACTCCGTAAAATCTGGCAATTGACAATCCGGCCCATTTCACAAAAAAAAAAAAAAAACATTTTACAATCTGGGAATACTATGAAAGAAATCCAGCACTCGTACCAATGATCACATTTATCTTACAAATCAATAAGAAAAGCGGGTGAGATTTTGCTCTAAATGAGATGTTTGCAGGGCTACCTTGCCCTTTAATCTATTTTTGCGGCCAGCAGGATTTAAACTGCACAGATAATCCGAAGGTATTATTATTATTATTAATAGCATATGAGGCAAGGAAGCCTGAGGCTTATGCTGCACCAGTTAAAAAAAATTCTGAATTACCCTGAGAGAGAGAGAGAGAGAGAGAGAACAAGAATCAGAAGGGAATCACCAAGAAAGAGAAGAATGATGATATCCATCTCAGGACCCTGGGTGTGCCAAGCCCATACTCACCAGATATGAGCCCCTGAGGTCTTAACGCTCATAGCAGAACAAACTTATCTTTGCTACGAGTTTTGCTAGTACTGCGCTAGTTTAAAAAAGGCCTCTCCATAAAAAGTTAATCGGCCATTTGTTTATAAGATCAGACTTCTATGACAGCCTGTTTCGGGACTCACTAGTCTCTCATCAGCACCAACACGCACCAAAAATTGTTGAAGTTGTTCAATGCGAGCTGCCACGACCAGTTTTCAAGGTTGTAATATACTACTTTCCATTCAGAACATTATGACCAATACATAATTGTGTGTATATCCTTCTCTTGTCACCTATACTGCCGCAACACGGCGAGGCATGACTCTGACAGGCTTCTGAACGTTGCAGGAGGTATGTCGTCCCACGTCTCCATGACTGCGTTCAAGAGATATGCGATAGTCCGTGGAAGCAGCCAAAAGCTGAACCCAGGTGTGCTCTATGGGATTCACATCCGACTAATTCAGCAACCAAGGTGTCGCCTGAAGGTCACTTTCGGCGAACCACACTCGAACAATACAGGCAAAGTGGTAGGGAGCATTATCCTGATGACACAGACCTGTGCCATCCGGGACTATAGTCACCATAAAGAAATGGAATGTATCTGATCACCCACAATGGATAAGCAGTTTTTAGCATTCAGAGTACAGACTACGGGTATTAGGGCTCAAAATGATTCTCCGGAAAACATCTCCAAATTAAAACATTTTCGCCCCTGCTTGTTTCTGTTGAACCAGAACATCGGAGTGATTACCCGGCGCAGTTTGTTAGTACAATTTTTTTTATTATATTAGGATCATCCGTAATCGATTACATAAAGCCGTATTTGAGTTGCATGTATTCTCTGGTCGATTTACCTGTTTTGCTGGACGAAAAAATCCAGTTTCTGTGGGGGAAACCTTGTTATCTACGCCTGAGATAGACTAACTCAGCCACGGAGGGAAAAAAAGTCTATTAAATTTCCTCGCGTCATCGACGGGGCCCTTTCCCACACGGTGTGGGGAAGACGGTGACGATACCACTGTGCTAAAGTAAAGTGTATTAGGTTTCCGACAGCACCAGGGATTTCCCCCATCTCTGTGCTTGTGCATCACAGTACTCTGTGGAGGCGAGCGATTTAAAAGTGTGTGGGGAGTGGAATGTCGTGTAGTGTTACGTTTTGTTGTTCTTCCCATTTAGCAGTTGGGCGGCTAGTTGGACCCACCGTTGCCCACACGGAGGAGGCAGGTCAGGCACCCAATACATTTTTAAATACTCTGGCAGGCCCTGCCACCTAGTTTCCGAAGATTTCATTGGCAAAGACATATAGAAAAAAAGTGGGGGGAATTGTGGTGAATTTACAGCCGAATTGGGGTATAGATTTAAGTGAGGGGAGTTAAATTTTGCGCTAGTTTGATTAAGTTACTTTATGGGCATACTCGCTAACTAAAACATGTACTATATACTGAAGAGATCACAGCTTCCAATGACTGCAAGGAAAGCAACAAGCAGGAGGGGGGCTAGGCCTGTTAATCACTGCTACTCACAACGATCGATGGGAAGGGGTACCATGTTGTAAAACCTAACCTGAGTACCTACACTCGGCTCTTAATCCAGAGGATTTAAAAAGGGCATACCCGCGGGATTTCTGGGGATAGCCCTTGATACAGCCAACACCTTCAATGCTGAAAGAAAAAGAATAGCCACAAAGCTCCATGAACTTTGGCAAACAAAGTGGTAGCAGGAAACTAGAAGTCTGGTTACCAAAATGTTTCTGCAACAGGTTGCAATGGTTAGCCCAAAGCCACCTAAATGGTATGCCCCTGGACTTTTTGCAACATTTATATTGACAGGTCACGGTTCCCTAAAGGCGAAACTAACCTCCTTAGGGCTGACTCATGACCCAAACTGCACCTGTGACAAGAATGAAGACTGGTCACACATTCTATATGAATGTATAATATGTGGCTCCCCAGAACAGAGCTAATAGCACAGATTGGCTCCCTTCCCAGGGGAGAAGAACACCGGTTCATCATAGAAGAGGAAAATTATACCTTTACATCCTTCACACAGAAAGTATTCGAAAGGCGCAAAACTATCCAAAGAATGGCAATTCAGCCCCCCAGCAATTAAACAATAATCAATAGTTTAAATTGCCCATGTTTCCTACCACGCCCAGACGATGACTTAAAAACTGTCAGGATAGCAGTATTCTGTGTCCTGACAGAAAATTGACATGGCAAAACCCCCACGACTACCCTGCCATTTGTAGGAATCTGGAGCCCCACACCAAATAAGTAACCACGTAGGGTAGGGAGATGTACAGGCAGCCAGGGATGCAGCTTAGCTGAAAAATATCAGTAAGCTAATAGCAAGGGGATGCAATGTAGAATGGAAGAAGAATGAAAGACAGCGTGAATAGGCTGGGCACTGAGTGAACCAGGAATTATGGTCAAAGGGCATAAATGGCAGTTTTGGTGAAAGAAAGAGTGACCTGGCATGAGGGAAAGAGAGAGTGAATGGGAATGAGTGGAAGAGCAAATGTAATTGGCCGAAAGAATCCCCTGGCCTGCAAAAAATTTGCGATTAGGTCTGCACCACAACTGAAGAATAACAGTAAGTTGAAGTGCCAAGAGAGGGCAGTGCAAAAAGTAAGAGTCAAATAAATGAAATGAAAGCCAGAAGAATGAATGAAAGTGTAAGTGTGTGAGAAAAAGAACACAAACCATAAATTCTAGTTAAGTACACACTAACCATAGTTTTAATTAGTATTTAAATTTACACTACACATCATTGCATCCCCCCTGGTGTGTGAGAAAAAGATGAATGAATGAATGAGTGAAAAAAAAAGTACACCCCTAACAATGCTGCCAAATTCTAATCAACATCTAAATTCTGCTGTTTTCTTATAAATCTCTTTCAGCCAAATTCTACTATTCACCCCCCCCCCCCTTTTTTTAGGCTATGTTCTCTCTCTCTCTCTCTCTCTCTCTCTCTCTCTCTCTCTCTCTCTCTCTCTCTTGGGGTAATTCAGAAATTTTTTTTTTTTTTTTTTTGGTGGTGCAGCATAAGCCTCAGGCTTCCTTGCACCATATGGTTAATAATAATAATAAAATCCTTGGAAATTAGGTGGTGGAGCCTCCCAGAGTACTTAAATAATCTACTGGGTGCCTGATCTGCCTCCTTGTGGCAAAGTGTGGGGCCCAACGGCTAAATGGTCAGAGAAACAACAGAACATAAAGCTACACAACAAATCACTCCCCACACACTTTTTAAATCTCTGGCCTCCACAGAGTTCTGTATGACTTACAAAGAATACAACGCTGAGATGGGGGAAATCCATGGTGCCGTCAGACAACTAACACACTTTATTTTACTTTACACTAGTGATATCGTCACCGTCCTCCACCACACCGTGTGGAAAATGGACCGGTTCGAATCCCATCGATGACGCGGGGAACACTTATGGGCGTTTTCACTCCGCGGCTGAGTTAGTCGGTCTTAGGCGTAGATAGCAAAGTTTCCCCAAAAAAAACTGGGGTTTTACGTCCAGCAAAGCAGGAAAAATCGATCAGAGAACAGATGCAATTTATACACAGAATACACATGGGTAGTTGAAATTAAATTTCCAGATGACCCTAATAAAAATAGTTTACCAGTTAGATACAATCTAGCATGAAAATCATGTACACGTGAAGTACACTAATCAGAAGTATGTTTTTTTGTGTGAAAACGCTTTATCTAGGTGGCACTTTTGTTACAGTTCATTGTGAGTTTGGAGCCTTGTTGAACATTGCTCATCGGGGACATTTCTTTTAAATCCAACTATCGGAAGAAATGTTTCCTAGGGCGATTATTCATTTGAATAATCGCTTTCTATTCACGAGCATCGTTTCCAGCTGCCTTCAAAGACTTTTTCCTCTCAAGAACGCAAATCTTATTGCATATGACAGAAACAAAACGCTCTTGCTGTTATTCCACAATGTTGGTCTTTCCGGAATTTTCTTCAACTACATCTCACTTTAAACTCTCTCTCTCTTTCTCTCTGCACAAAAGCCAGTGTGATAACACCTGTTCCTAAAAAGAAAAAAAAAAAACGCTCGCAACTTAACAATGTACACCTCCTTGCTTGCAGAAATTTCCTGGTGGGCTGCATCACTAATAAATTTTAAAACTCCCCTCTTAGATGGTTTAATAACATGAATACCAGCCCAGCACATCACTATCTCACAGGATTTAGAGTAAGGAGCGGTGCTAGAATATTTGCTGATGCTACTGAGGCAGTGTTAAGGTGGTTGAAAAACTAATAGATTGGGAGAAGCAAAGAATAATAGATTAACAACAGCCGCAAGCAGACTTGTTAGTGATCCTTGCACACACATATATACAGTAGGCTCTCGAAATAACGGCACTCCAATAACAGAACATTCGAGCTAAAGGTACATTGAGCTCGAATGTTTACATACAGCGTGGATGTCTCATAGTGCCGAAAAAAATAAAATGGCAAGTCACACGATTACTGTATTTGTTTACCTTCACCATTTTGAAAGTAAATCCTGTCTGATTATACCGCTTTCACATTTAATTTAAATTAACCCCCCCCCCTCACTATGGCTCCTAAAGTTAATAAACCTCATACAGAGGAGAAAAGAAGAACATTAAAGCTTAATGACAAACTTGATATTATCCAAACTATTACATTAAGGTCACCGGGAAAATTAATTCATATAGAACCATGTGGATTGTGTCCGCAAATTGCGTGCGTTCTCTGGTCAATTTGTCTGTTTGTCTGGACGAAACATCCCAGTTTCCTGGGAGAAAACCTTACTACTACGCCTGAGATCTACTTTTACTCAGCCACTGAGCGAAAAAAGCCTATACAAGTCCATTCCTAGCATCATCGACGGGATTCCACCCGGGCCTTTCCCACCTGGTGTGGGGAGGACGGTGACGATGCTACTGTGCTAACCGGGCAGACTAAACTTGATATAATAAAGAAAATAGAATGAAGCGTAAGTAAGGTATTATTGGCAAAATATAACATTCGATCGTCAACATGTTTGTTTGTTTTTTATGTGCAATAAATAAAAATGCATTTTTAGTTTTTAGTCTCTCTATTTCTTATTTAGCCTCACTATTTCTGCATTAAATGTATTAAAAATAAAACTTTCTAGATAACGAAAAAATCGAAATAACGGCACCTTGAATCCCCGAAGGTGCCGTTTGGTCCACACCGGAAAAAAAAAAAAATATATATATATATATATATATACAGTATATATATATATATATTTTTTTTTTTTTTTTTTTCCCTTACTTCTATTGAAACATGCAGCAGCCTAAAAGACAAAGCAAGGTGTCGTGGATTTTAAGGCCTGATGATCCTCACGGAACAAACAAATACCCTCACAAGTCAAAACATTATGAGTACAACAGTATTGGGTTCTTTCGCCGTGATAACCGATTGCATCTGGCGTGGCATCGGCTCCATACTACTGCAGGTGTCTTCAGGTTTCCTAGAGCAACTGGACAGAAGATCGTCTCGGAACGAGGAGCTAACATGAACTAGCCAATGTTGCGTTCCACCGCATCGAACAAATGTTCGATGGGATTGATGTCGGAGAATTTAGCATCCATGGGAGCACACAAAATGATTAGACATTATCCAAAAACTATTCCTGCACAAAGCGAGCACAAAAAATAAATAATTGGACATTATCCAAAAACCATTCCTGCACAAAGCGAGCACACAAAATAAATAATTGGACATTATCCAAAAACCATTCCTGCCCAAAGCGAGCACACAAAATAAATAATTGGACATTATCCAAAAACCATTCCTGACAATGTAAGCCTTGTAACACAAGGCGATGTCTTGTTGAAAGAGTCCAGAGCCATTTGGCTACACCGTCACGATGTAGACCAAAGCTTGGTCCGAACAATGCCTAGGTAGCCATAATGAACATAGGTGATTGTTATCCTGTTCCTGTGCTTTCCACATATCCACGTTAAGTAGTAGTAGTAGTAGTAGTAACAGTGGCATTTGATGCAAGAAAGCAAGTGTATGAGCTTATGCAGCATCAGCCAAAAAAAATCACACCATTCCCTCCAAATGCCTGTCCAGTTCCTCCTTAAATTTATTCAACCTATCAACTTCCACAACGACAGATGGAAGTTTGTTCCAGCAATTAACCACCCGCTGGCTAAAGGCAAATTTCCGCACATCTAATCTATATCTGTCTTTTCTTAATTTGAATTTATGGTCCCTTAGGTTCGTAATCTGAACAAGTGGAAGGATCCCATCAGAATTCAGCGTTCTCAACCCATTCAAGGCCTTATACACCTCAATCAGATCACCCCGCAGGTGTCTAGTCTCCAGCCACTGCAATTTGCAGAACTTAAGCCTCTCTTGGTAAGAGGATCCCTTCATTCCTCTCACCAATCTTGTTGCCCTTCTCTGTACACACTCAAGTAAATCTACATCCTTCCTACAATGAGGCCTCCAGACCTGTACGCAGTACTCAAGGCGTGGCCTGACCATTGCCTTATACAGAGGGATAATCACCTCCTTTTCTCTGCTAGCAAAATTCCTATATATCATTGACAAAACCCCATGACCTGCCCTGGCAGCTTGTCTGCATTGCTCAGAAAACTTCATATCTGACTACTGCACAATTACTCCCACGTCTTTTTCATTTTCTACCACCTTAAGTGTAGTACCACACAGTTGGTACGTTTCTCTGGGGTTACTTCTACCCATATGCAGTACTTTGCATTTGTCAAGGTTAAACTTCAGTTGCCACTTCTTAGCCCATCTGCCCAAATTATCTAGATCCTGTTGCAGTAGCACACTGCCATTACTGTCATTAACAACCCTGCCAACCTTTGTATCATCTGCAAACTTCGACATTAAGCCTGATATACCTTCATCAATATCATTGATAAATATACAAAACAACAGTGGACCTAACACCGAACCCTGTAGGACTCCACTAATAACATTAGTCCAAGAAGAGCAGCACCCATTGATTACCACCCTCTGTCTTCTCCCACTTAACCATCCTTTTATCCATTGTAGCAACTTACCCTTAATACCATTCTGCTCCAATTTGTACAATAGTCTTCCATGCGCAACAGTATCAAAAGCTTTCCTGAAATCCAAATATATGATATCAAAATTATTTTTTGCATCCAGTTCCTTTGCAACCACATCATAATATCCTATCAAATTTGTCAGACAAGACTTTCCCTTAAGAAACCCATGCTGTGTCTGAATTATTGCTGCAGTCTTGTCTAGATGATCCTGCAATGCATCTTTAACCAGTGACTCCATTATTTTACCCGGAACAGAAGTTAAACTAACTGGTCTGTAATTACTCGTGTCACCCTTCGATCCCCCTTTGTGAATTGGGGATACATTTGCACATCTCCAGTCCGTGGGAACCTGCCCTGAGTCCAAGTACTCTGACAACAATGCTGAGGTGTAATCCCGTGGTGAGGGTGCATTTAACGGGGATTATTTTTTTTAATGTAAACCCCAAACACAGGTGTTAGAACCTGTAGTACTTAGTACCGTGCTTGGGTTGGAGGTTGAGAAGACGAAAGAAGATATTTGTTGACATTGGACTTGAACTTCTGTAGACTGTAATTTTCAGGAAATACGTATGAAGGAAGGTTATTCCAGAAAACGGCAGTTGAATGAATAAACGAGAAAGATGAAAAGTTGGTTCTGTGAGTTTGAAGTTGGACAGTAAATGGATGTTGGCGGCACGTGTTCGGACTGTTTTGAAAGAGAGAGCAGGAATTATAGAAGCTAATTCAGAAGAATAGTGCCCATGGAAGTATGTGTAGAAGAGGCATGCAGCAGAAACAGTACGTCTATGAGACAGCGAGTGCTGATACTCTGTTAGAGATGAGTCATTAATTAACCTAACTGCCCTCTTCTAAATGGAATCAAGAAGCCTGAGAGAGGTTTTGGGGGCACCACCCCAGATGTGGGAACAATATTCCATGGCAGGGCGGATTTGCGATTTATACAGAGACTCAGTGGTGTACAGTACAAGCAAGCGATTGATTCACATTGATCCACTTGATATCAATGACATAAATGTTGATGATCCTACTCAGGTTGCTAATTAGTCTATTGTTATTTGCTATAAGTATTAATATTAATGAATGTATTGAAGGCTTAATTTCTAAGTTTACAGATGATACAAAGGTTGGAAAGGCAGCATATCTTGATTAATGACAGTAATCAAGATACGCCAGTGCAACAAGATATGGAAAAATTAAACAGATGGGCTCATCAACGGCAACTGAAATTTAGCATCGATAAATGCAAGATGTTAATCTGGGATTACTGCATATGGGTAGCTGTAATCTCAGATTAACGTCCCAACTGAGCGGTACTATACTCAAACTATTGGAAAATGAAAGACCAGGGAAATGGAAATTTGCTATTTCCCAGGGGAAATTGTTCAGTTAAATATGAAGTGCTCTAAGCTGTGGAGACATTCTTTCAGCATAGCTCATGGGATTTTTTCAATGATATACAGGCATATTGCTAGCAGGGACAATGAGGCAATTATCCTATTGTATAAAGAAATGGAAAGGCCGTACCTTGAGTACTGCATACAGGTGTGTGTGCTCCAATTTGTCTCAAAGTAATAAATGGCTTTGAAACAAGGCTATTAGCCATTACAAGAGAATGAGTGAGTCCAACCTTTTCTCCATTGTTGGAGTGTATGTGTTGATGATAAAAATACTCGTTTTTTTTTCTAGTACTACATGAGTGTAGGTAGCGTATTATTCACCAAAACTTCCAAGAAGGCCATAGACTACATGGTTGCAGACACTCCCATATCATCTCCATCAAACTTAATTTTCAAGACACCACCATTCTGACAGTAAGCGCGCCCGTCAATAGTCACATCCAAACATGTTTACGTTAAAGAGAATGAAACATTGTGTGGAGTGTGATATTGGGCTTTTGCACAGCTGTCCGCTTATGGAACTGAAACCCATGTAGCTTCCTATCAGTGGTTGAGATACTAATGGATGTTTTTTGTCTTATTGAACCTGTTCTGTAATGATTTCTGCAGAAGACATGCATGGGCTATTCTCTTTACACTTTTTGAAATATTCCTTGAACTTTAGGCCTTTTAGACCAATTTTTTATTGAGGTATTAGTTATGGTCTTCCATCATTGAATAATATCTGCATAGTGGCATTTTTTGTTCAGACGAGTCGTAGTTGTGCATAAAGAAACTGCGAGGATATATTTGTACGCTTTTCAGCTGAGATAAATGCATTAGATCATGGTCAAGCCCATGACTTCTAAATACGGTGATGTCCTTGTATTCTCTCAACCTTGTAAACTCCTCAGACTTTTTTGAAGTCATCCAGAGTAAAATGGAAAATTTATTTTATTTACCATCCTATATTGAGTATCAGTTCGAATCCACCACCTATATTGGCTTTTAAAGTATTGCTGCTGCACAGCATGCAATATTTGTGAAGAGATGCCAAATCCTCGTAGTCATAGCATCTAATCTGGTAAATGCAGCGACTTTTATTAAGATAGTAAGTAATCCTAAATGATGATAAGGTTAGGTTAGATACAAACAGATAATTGCACTGAAATGTAAAGCAATGGTTACCTCACATCTTGAGTATTGCACAGGTTTTTTTAACATCACTTTAGGAAGAATGTGGATATATCGCCACAGGTGGGGAGGACAAATCAGCCCATTGTCTGATTTTTTATTTATTAGAAATTATCTAGCTGTTGTTCGATGTCTAATTGGAGTCATGGAAATTATTGCACATTCTTTTTTTAACTTTTTTTGGAATTAGCCAGTTTATCAAGTAACTGTTGACATTTGGTTGTTATTATAGCAGGGTTTTAGGAGCATTGGCAACTAAGGCCATATTGCTGTGTATACTGCCTGTAAATTGTTCTGTGGTAGATTTTCTATTTGCTGGATGAAAAACCCGAGTTTCCGTGAGGAAAAAAAACCATGCCACATTGTGACGGGACTCAAATTCAGGACTTATTGTCCTCCCCACCCATGTGAGGAGGAGGACAGTAAGTCTACCTACTGCACAAACCACAAGGGCATTAGCATTTGGTGCTAAAGGTTAGCAGTCACAGTGAACAGACTTGCTCCCATAATCTTGGAGATTAGAACAGGTCTGGGATCGAATATGAAGTTTCTATTTTTAATTCTTAACTTTATAAATTTGTTCTTTGAAGGCTATTTAATTTTGCTCTGCTAACTATGGCTATGCGATGGAACCATCCACCAGCACCATAGGAGATTACAGGTAATAACACTGCTCTGTAAATGAGTGCCAGGGTTCTGCGCTTGAGACCTCAATCAACTCAGCTGATTCTGGCAATCATTCCGGCATAGTTTTGGACTTTTGTGGCCGAGTATGACAGGTTTGGATAGAATGTTAATTTGGAGTCTAGAATTATGCCTAAGTATTTCAATTCTTGGACCTTGTGAATTGAGCTATTACCTATTTTTATCACTGGCGGTCGTCTTATATTTAGATTTCCTTTCAGTAGGATACTTAGTTTTTTCTGCCGCGATTTTGAGCATTTGGGTGAGGGCCCATTCTTGGAGTTGTTTGATTGCTTTCTTCAACCACCCTTCTGGTGTTGCCTTTTACCAATAAGACAAGGTCGTCAGCAAAGGAATTGCCAGAATTCATTAAGCACACAGTTCCAAAAGGATAGACATAGTACTGAACCCTATGGGCAACCTTTTGTAACTGGGCGTTTTATTTCTTGAAACCGTGCAAACTACTACATGTCTGTTACCAAGATACATCTTTATACATATATTTTTTGGTACATTTGTCTGGTGGAGTCTTCGGAGGATACTTAGCCACCAGAGGGTGTCAAATGCACCAGCATGTACTTTTGATCACTATTATTTACTGTTGTTAGGATTGTGCATGGCATCCTTAGTTGAGGATCCTTGCTTAAAACCAAATTGTTCAGAATTTAGATTGGCTTTAGTATAATATAAATTAAGTCTGTAGAGTAGGCGTTCCATTATTTTTCCTAGAACAGGCTATAAAGCTATAGGTCTGTATGATTTAGGCTCAGTAGGATTTTTTCCCAGATTCTTTAAGATTAATCTAATTACACCCAGTTTCCATGCTTGTGGGAACAAACCCTCAGCCAAGCAGTGATTAAATAAGTTCAGTAGAGTATCAGGAGAAATTTCTGCTAACTTTTTTAGTGGTTTCTATTTCAATTAAGTCAGGTCCAGGGCACTTATTGTTTTGGTTTTTTTTTTAAGAGTGCTGCTTGAAGTTCTTCCATGGTGAAGGGTGGTTCTATTGACATATTGCTATAATTTTCGTTGCTGGCCATTGTCACTCTGAGCCTGGATTAACCCCTGGTTCTCAGACTGGAATAAATGATCGAATATGTTATTTACAGAGTCCGCCCAAGTGTGAGTTGCAGTTCCATCTGCCTTAATTGTAGAGTTCACCACATCATCTCTTCGCAGTTTGTTGGTGACAATCCTGAAGGATACACCCAAAGAGTTGGCATTTCCGGATGTCCCCACCAAGGTCCACCAACATTCCTTCTTTTTTGTCCTTATTAGAGCAGTATATGAGTTTCTGAGATTCCTATAGGAATCTCTCAGAGCATCAACCTCATTCTGGGGCCAAGCTGCCCTTGCTCTCTGGAAGTGTTTTCTGGCCTGGTGCACCCTTCGTCGGAGTATATCAAGTTCAGGGCACCACCAGGGAACAGCATTTTTCTTCGGTTTTCTTTTGGGTATTGCTAGATTGGATGTTTTTTGAAGCATAATTGTGACATTTAGGTTGTTCATCTGGACTATAGTTGTTATGGATCTGAGTCTGCTGCTGTTCTATTTGGTTTTGGATTTCATCTGTGAAAGTCTGCCAGTTGGCTTTCTTTAAGTTGTATCTGATTATATCTTAAGGCGGCTGTATCTGGCTGTCTGTTTGTCTCTTTAAGGTAAAAGTTATAGCCCTATGGTCTGAGGTGGTCCACGCTTCTTGGACCATCCAATCTGTAATTTTGGTAGATATGGAAGCAGTGGCCAAAGTTATATCTATATCACTTTCCCACAGTGTACTACTGTAAGTAGGTAGGTGGGGTCTATTTATTACCAGTATGGCAGAAGTAGCTTAGTCTGTTAGGAGGTGGCCATTACGTGTTTCTGGTCTGTCAACTGTACAGCTGTGCCAAAGGCTTGACCAACAGTTGGCATCCATGGAGACTATTATCTTAAAATTTGGAAGAACTGTCAGTACATTTTGTAGATAATGAATGCTAGGATTTATATCCTGTCATGGAGGTAGAGGGATACAACATGAAAGGTCCTGTTTGACTAATTATTTGTGCACAAACTGCTAATGGGACACAGAGTTAACCTTTGTAACTGTAAGAGGATTTCTAATTACTATTGCTGAGGTTTCATGTTAAGATTGTATTATTCTGTATGTTCTAGGGTATCCCTGAACCCTGATGCGTATATGGCTCTTGGATTATCAGGATATCTATATTATTTTTCCTCTGCTTTAAGCTTGATTTGATCCACAACTGTACGTGCTGTGTGAGCATTTAATTGGATGAACTTTAGAGCCCTGTCACAAGTCTGGTTTAAATTAAGGCCCATAATTGGTTCTCAATTTAAGCTGTTTTACCATTTTTTGATATATGGGACAATTATTCTCCTTAAGACTATGGTGAAAGTCTATTTTGGCCAACTTACATGTAGCACACTTAGGTTGTGTGGTTCTACTTTTACAGTTTTTATAGTCATGGCCAGTGACCGTGCAGTGGCCACAGATCGGGTCTTTTTGCTGGCACTGCCTGGCTGTATGACCAAATCTGTGGCATTTTGTAACTGGAAAATATTCCCTGAATCTATGGTTGGTCCAGCCAGCATAGATTGTCTGCTGAATTTTTAGGATTGTCCATGCCCTTGGAGAAAGTTCCACATGGCATTTAATTGGCCATTTTTTTATTTGTTGTTCCACGTTTGATTTGGAATTTCTTAGCCATTTCATCTAAGGTTAATTGCTCACTGAAATTTTTATAATAAAAGTCCATCGTGACTTCTCTAATGGGTGTGGTCTTAGGCATGTCAAAGATAATGATATTTGGGTTTATACCCTTTGGCTTTTCAGCTTGTAATCCTAGTTTCTGGATTTCAGGATGTTCCTGTATAGTTTCTATATCTTCTTTAGTGGCTGTTTCAATCAGAACACCATTGTTTCTGGTTTTCCTAAAGCTATTAACTTTCACTTCCTTCAGGTGAGGTTTCAATTTAGTCAATACTGTTTCTTTGACTTCTTCACTACTTTTTAATGAGGATTTCTTTGTAGTCTTTAATATTATTATATTTGCATCCTTTTTGGGAAGTTCAGTCTTTGTCCTTGTTATTCTCTTTAGGTTGAGTCTCTTTGTTTGTGGCAGCTCCAACAGCCTGTGCATAAGTTTATACATTTATATGCTTCCTTTTCAGAGTTTAAAGCCTCAACTCTGGCACTTTTGCAGGAAAATGCCCATCTGGGCATTTTCCCATGTTTTGCGATGTCTGTTTTAGTGCATTTTTAGTTCTGGTTTCGAAATCGGCGTCTTGTATATTTTTGCGCATTTTTCTTCGCATTTGTTTGGAGTTTCTGTATCTTAATAGCTTATAAGATGTTAGGAGGCATCAAGAGCTATCCAGCAATACTAAAGTTATGCTAAAATTCACAGAATAACTAGAGATATTAAAGTTGTGTGGGGGATGGAAGTTTCTGGAATTTCTAGTTTTATAACAAAGAAAACTTTTAATTTCGTGTTAAATCCCCGAATAAAGTATATTTATGTACTCTACATGACAGATAAGCTCTATTTCACCGTTTACAATAGTAATATTTCTATTATTTCCACAGTTCTGAGCCTATTAGGTGGTTACTGCACAATCTCTACTAGCGATATGACAATCGTGAAGCAACGCAAACGGGTCAGAAATGTGTAAACAGGCTAATATTATAACAAGAAAAACACTTACCTGTGATTCTTCAACTGCAGTCATAAATACTTACTTTTAGTTTCCTCTGGTCCATGTTGGAAAATGCCAATCCTAAAAAATCTAAACGTGGGTTATTGGGAATGCCTTCCTCCAAAACAATCAAGTAACCCTGTGGGCTCACATCTGGTGAGTATGGGCTTGGAACACCCAGGCTCCTGAGCTGGATATCATCATTCTTCTCTTTCTTGGTGATTCCCTTCTACTTTTCTTCCTCTCTCTCTCTCTCTTTCTCAGGGTAACTCGGGCAATTTTTTTTTTTTTTTTTTGGCTGGTGCAGCATAAGCCTCAGGCTTCCTTGCACCATATAGCTAATAATAATAAGTGCTGCTCACCTCTACACATCTTACCTCCTCGACGGCTCACCAACAAAACGAACAGAATGGGCAACGAGAGATAGATGGATGACTTTACATTCCCATTATGGACGATAACAGCTTTCAAATTTTGTTGTGAGGTGTCGATGCAGAGGCGCAATTCATATATGTGAGCTTGTCACAATTCCCTAAACACTCCATTGTTACCATGAGAATAACAGAGTAAACAGTTTACTGTGAAGAATGCCACCAAAACTTTTCTTTTTGATAGTGAAACACTTTTTAACCAAGTGTTTCTGCTTTAAACAACAAGTTGGGCTTTATTTTCAGAGAAAGTTAATTCTCTAATTAACTCATCTTGGGTGAATAGCTCTTGACTCTGTAAACTGTGCACTCAAGATCAGCTGAAGTTCTCAGGTCTCTGCCAATCGCACCTTCATCGCATTCAATTTCATCTTCCAAAGAATACAGTCCATGCAGTGTAGGTACAATTGACACACTACCATCATGAGGGAACTATCTCATCACTGAAGTTCAGATGAACAATCTTGTGCTTATTCTTCGCTGAGAATTCAATTACCTTAACATTACAAAGGTGCCATCACCACTGTGGTCTTTTTTTATCTCCCCTCATATCAGTGACGTGGTAAATGACAGACTTTTTGACTTTTGTTCAACCGGTCACATATTTCATTCAAACAAGTGGTATGAATAACATGGTGTCTCCATTCTGGTCACATACAGGATGGCGAGAGCATAACAGGTAAATTTCCCGTGGGGGTAATTTTTACACTTTAAAGGCATGACCTTTATTATGTTTCAGTAATTTAACGAATCTTATCCGAAACAATTTATAATCAAATAATTAAATTTTGAAATACTAAAGATACAGATATATTTAATTATACAAATATGAATGAATAAATAATAATAATAAAAATAATGATAATTATATTCACATAAGTCTCATACACTGGCTGAACATGAACATAAAATCAGGCTCATGTTCATGTGATCGGAATCATCACAAAAACAAATTACGTAATGTATGCAGTGCATTACATTTCAGGTGTGTTCGATATTCTCTACATATATCTCTTCGCAAGCGACACCACATTCACGAGTCTTACATAACGCCCAAAGCATGCATTATTCTTACTGTGATGGTGCACTGCTCCCCTCAGAATCTGACATGTGCTGTGGTCACATTTCACCCTCCTTGGCACACCCCCAAATGTACATTTTCTTCAGTCTACAAATTAAATGATCAATTCTTGTAAAACAGTAACAGTGTCTTTTTTTGTTCATTTTGCTATTTTTTAAGACCTGTGAAAAAAAAAAGGATATTTTTAGGTGTTTTTGGTTTTCTCATAGTGGCCAACTTTTGATTATCAACTAACTACGATGTATTTGGTTACTTTCAAATAAGTATCCAAACTGTTTCCAGCAGTATTGTCACTTAATCATTGGGCAGACAGATACTGAATGTAGCTCTGGAAAAAGCTGATAAGAGTAAACCTCAATTAGTATTAGTAACGGCCGTATGGTGCAAGAAAGCCTATGGCTTATGCTGCACCAGCCAAAAAAAAAAAAAAAAAAAAAAATCCGAACAAAACAATGATAAAAACAAAAATTAAATAAATAAATAATAATAATTAATAAATAAATAAAAATAATAAAATGAAATTAAAAATTAAATAAAAAGGAAATTAATCCTATCATCCTATGCGCTTCCCTTACCCGAAAGTACTATCCAGATGACCTTTGAATTTCCCCAAACTGTCGGCCTCTACCACCCATGAAGGCAACGAATCTTATCCAGTAATTTATAACTCGCTGGCTAAAATAGAACTTCCTGCAGTCCAATCTAAACATTTCCCCGCGTAACTTGAATTTATGTCCCCTAGTTCTAGCATCATTTATAATCTTGAAAATTTTGTCCTCATTCATTTTACTGATGCCTCTCAGAGCCTTAAACACCTCAATCAAATCTCCTCTAAGGTGTCTAGTTTCCAAACTCTGCAACCCACATATTCGAAGTCTTTCTTCATAAGGACGCCCTTTTGCCGATCTCACCAGGCGAGTTACCCTTCTTTGCACCCTTTCAAGAAGCTCGATGTCTTTCTTTAGGTGCGGTCTCCATACTTGAACACAGTATTCCAAGTGTGGTCTAACATAGGCCTTATATAATGGGATTATCACATCCCTATCTCTACTTGCAAAAGTTCGATAGATCATCGATAGGACACCATGGGCCTTCCTTGCAACCTGTTTACAATGCTCAGAGAATTTCATGTCTGACCGTATCGTAACACCCAAGTCCCTTTCCTCCAGTACTGGGTTTAGTTGAACTCCACCAAGTGAATAAGTTATTTTGGGATTACTGTTTCCCAGGTGTAATACCTTACACTTTGTTGGATTAAAGCACAGCTGCCATTTTTCTGACCATTCTTGAAGTCTATCTAGGTCTCTCTGAAGAAGCTCAGCTTGACAGTGATCATTAACTACTCTACCAATTTTAACATCATCTGCAAATTTAGACATCACGCCCTCTATCCCTTCATCAATGTCGTTTATGAAAATTAAAAACAACAATGGTCCTAATACTGATCCTTGGGGAACCCCACTTCTTACATCAACCCAATCTGAGGAATAGCCATTTATCACAACCCTCTGCCTCCTGCCCTGAAGCCATCCTTCTATCCATCTAAGGATTTTCCCAGTGATTCCAACCTGTTCCAGCTTATAAAGCAACCGCTCATGTGGGACTGAGTCAAAAGCTTTGCTGAAATCTAAATAAACAATGTCGAAATTATTTCCTAAATCCAGCTCGTGAGTGACCCTTTCGAAATAGCGAACCAGATTTGTTAAACATGATTTTCCCTTTACAAAACCATGCTGAGTATCCTTGAGAATTTCAATTCTATCCAAATGATCCTGAATTCCACCCTTGATCAATGCCTCCATGATTTTCCCTACTACTGAAGTCAGACTGACAGGTCGATAACTTCCCACTTCACTTTTAGAGCCACCCTTATGTATGGGAGATACATTTGCACTTTTCCAATCCAAGGGAATCTCCCCAGAGTCTAGTGATGCTCGCATAACCAGCCTCAGTGGTTCAATGCACTCGCTTGCCGCCTCTCTCAAGATTATAGGGTATATTCCATCAACTCCAAGAGCCTTACTAGTCTGTAGGCTTGAAAGTTTTTTCATTAAATAATCTTGCGAAATTTCAATATCATTAATTACATATTTTTTAACTTCGCTCCCACAATTTCCCATTGCCACAAAAGGCTTTTCATTTGTAAATATCGATGCAAAATAACTGTTGAGTTCATCTGCAACGGCAGCTGGTGTATTTATTACTATCCCCTTTCCCTTACGTAAAGGTCCGATCTGGTTTGTCCTGCTATTCTTGGCATTTATATATGTGAAGAATTCTTTATCCCCCCTCTTTGCTCTGTTTGCTAGTGATTTCTCATAAACTGCCTTTGCCTGTCGAACCTTTTCTGTGGCTCTATTACACATCACCTTGTAGCTGTTATAGGCTTCAGTACGTTTTATTGCTCTGTAACGTTTCCATGCCACCTTTTTCTGCTCAAGTAATGTGGCAACTTCACTATTCATCCAACTTGGAACCCTTCTCGTGGAGTATTTTTTTAATGGTATATACGCATTCAAGGCATCTGTGATTAATGTTTTAAAAGCGTACCACAGTTCAATTGTATTCATTCTCTGCGCGATATCTACCCAGTTAATAGAGGCCATGTAGTACCTTAAGGCATCGTAATTTCCTTTTCTGAAATTAAAACCCATTCCTTTGCCTTTTACTTCTGCTACCTCTCTCGTCATCCACCGTAGAACTCCGTGATCACTTCCTGCTACTGGTTCCTCTACTGTCAGCCCTGTTATGTCATCTGATTCATGTGTGATGATGAGGTCTAGGATATTCTTTTCTCTAGTACTCTCCCTGACATGTTGATGCAAATAACAGTCATCTAGTTGATTTAAAAATTTTGTTCCCCATGTCGAGTTTCCTTCCCATTTACTCCAATCAATTAGAGGCAAATTGAAATCACCCATAATAAGGCATTGACGCTTACTTGCCCATTCCATTTGCATGTAGAGGCTTTTGTCATAGTCTTCACAATCACCTGGTCTGTAGATTACGCCTACTCGCATTGTACCTTTGTTTCCAACTATCTCACACCATACAGACTCTATACTAGCATGTGAAATGTCTGAATCTGGGAAAGCTATCGTCGCACTCAGGCTGCTTCTGATAAGAAGCATTACCCCACCACCCCTTCTATCTAACCTATCCTTCCTAAATACATTATACAAGCCGTACTGAAACTCATCATCCCCAATTTCCGGGTGGCACCACGTCTCCGTAAGCCCTATTATGTCCGCGTTACTTGTTTTAACCAGCAGTTCGAATTCGCTCATTTTATTGACGACACTTCTAACGTTACTGTATAAACAATTAAGATTTACTGTTCTTGTATATTTAACAACCCTAACACAACCCTTGAAGTTTTTTAGGCTCTCTTCCCTGATATTAGCTACCTGCTCACGTGAAACGTCTTTGCCCCCAGAACATCTAGATAATACGTCCAGTTGGGGTAACAGATAAGAACTCTTAAGGTATGTGCAAGAGTTACATTGACCAATATTATCAGATAAACGCGTGTCAGTATTACCCACATCCCCCCTAACTAGCAGTTTCCCTGAGCCTTTAAGGTATCCTCAATAATACTGGCAAAAACTTTTGCACCACCTTTGTTTAAGTGTATCCCGTCTTTACAAAACAAATTCCTTCTACCTACAAGTGTGGGCCATGCTGATAGAAATTTACCCCCTAAAGCCTTGCAGATTCCTTCAAGTCTTGAGTTAATCCACAAGGCTCTTAACATATAATCCCTCCTATCGTGTCTGGGCAGAATTGCAGACACATAGACATTATGGCCAATTACATAAAGACTTCCATTTCAAAGACCTATTCTAGGCCTGTGAAATGGAAGTCGTTTTATGTAGTTGAGAATAGTACAAATAAAAATAAATAAATTATATTTAATATAAATAAATAAAATATAAATAATAAAATAAATAATAAGATAATTAAAAATAATTTTAAAAATAATAAAATAAAAATAAATAAATAAATAGTAAAATAAAAATAAATAAATATAAAAAGGAATAGAACAATTCCACTATCCTACTGCTGGGACAGGAGTGTTTTAATTTTGTGTAAAATTATTTTAATATATTTCAAGATAGAGTAATATAGAATGTGTTTCTGCGAGTACATTGGAAGATAAGGTCAAAACTGCAAAAAAAATTTAAATATTTATTTTTGTTATTATACAAGAAAACAATTAATTATACAAATAGAATGAGCTAAATAAGAATCACCAAATCCATATTTCAAAACTATTGAACTGTTTTAATTATCATCTGATTGTCATTTTGAGTGTCATTCACCATGAGAGGAGAATTTGAATTTTAAGTTATGAATTAACCTGATAAATACAAATAAAACCAGTTAACTAAGATTATCTGAGATAAGAAAGGGAGAGTTTAAAAGAGTCCACATTAGAATGAGGAAGTTCAGGGCAGTTTCAATTAATGTGTGTCATTTTGGCTGCCTGAAGATGTTATGAATTATCGAAGATTTGAAATTTTGAACAGACTGTCTGGACTAGTACTTCCCACACTGTGTGCTGCGAGATTAGGGAAAAACTACAATGGCAATCGCTCATGTGTGCTACATACAAATAGTATATCACTTTCTTCACAAACTCATGTTTTTCTCACAATCAACTATTCACCTTATTACTTTCTTTCTTTTTTTTTTTTTTTTGTCAACAAGCAAAAACTGGTTAACAAAATAACTACTGCTGTGGTTTATCACAATTCTGCTTTGCTAATACCAGAACAGTATTGTAAAAAATTGGTAACAGTTTGCAAAATGCTCTGATCCATCCTACAATGTTTTCCTTACAAACAATATCCATATGCTGCTCTAGTTAATGCCATACGACTTAATGCACAAACTTCTCTGCAGATTCTGGGTAGGATGGAGGTGAAAGACATAGCCTTGAACAGTGCTTGAAATAGAAAATTTTATGAAACATAACACTCATCAGGGTAATAAAACAGAGGGTAGTTAACATGCATATGACAAACAGGAACATGCACGTTATCAATTTAGGTGTGGCTTTCATTCTTATCAGACTATCAATACTTCCTATGCTCTAATATGAGCATCACTCTTCTTATGTTCAAATTTTTTACTTTTTTTTTTTTCTAAAACTAGACTTGAATCACTCCTTGGTATTAAAGTTCGGAAATATGTTGCACTTGTGCTATGGTTTTGCTCGTAGAACTTTTTTCGTGCAAATATTCCCAAATTTTTATGTTTTGAATACTGAGCAACCCAAAGGTTTATTTTTTTATTTCAGCCAGTCATCACTGTTTTTAACATTAACAATTTTACACTGATCATTGTTCCACGAAGCAGCAAAATCATTATTATTGCCATTTGGCACCAATATGAAAGTATTTAACATTTTCATCTGCCAGAAAAACAATATCTTATTGTGGACCTTGTTGACTGTATAATTCATCAGTTTATTTTAAGTGGAGCTTGTAATGATGAGCAATTAGCAATAATATTTATAAAATAATTAAAGAGGATCATAACACAAATGAAATGCCCGTCACATGATGAAATAATGAAGAATCATTTTATTTCATCTTAAAGGGAGCAAAGCAAGCATTAATCAAACTATAGTCATAATAATAGATAAATTAAAAATATGTTGATCAGGTTAAGACGAATGCATTTCTCTCACCCATTTGTGTTATTTCTTATGGAAAATTGTTGTCTGACCAACATGATTTCAACTTAAACAAAATTTTTCAAGAATGCATCTATTGTGTTAGGGACCAGACATACAAATAGCTGTTATGAGGGAAATTTTAGCTTCCTCATATGATATTAACCTGATCAAATAAATTGCACTGTGTCAGTATGTGTGGTTGCATGCATGGTGCAGTGCCAAATGCACCCTAGCATCATTTTTTGGAACCCAGGCAGCCAAAGTGGTATACTTTAATTTTAACCACCCAGTATACATATAAATTAATGATTCTCCAATGTGAATGTCACACAGAACATTTTCTTGGACTAAAAAATAAAACTATTTACTATTAGTATTTCATTTAATCTCCTTGGATAAATAAGAGTCCAGTTCTCCAACCACTCTTCTTACTATAGTTGAAACTTCAGCCATTGCACCATTACCATAGTCACCACAAGCTAGTTTCTTTATAACACAGGGAATTTCTATATAATGAAATGCTTTGAGTTTTTCTATATGTTCTTCTGTAAGTGGGTGATTCCACATTAGGGTGTTCATAGCTGGACAAAAGAGAAGAGGTTTTTGAATATCCCATGCTCTCACAATAGAAGTCAAGAGATTATCACATAAGCCATTTGCCATCTTTGCAAGAGTATTTGCATCTAATGGAGCTATAATAAATATATCAGCCCAACGCCTAAGTTCAATATGTAAAACTGGGTCACTTATTTGCTTCCAACACTGCCACTCGTCTTTATCTTCGTACACTGAAACAATGGACTGAACTTCTTCCAAAGGAAAAAAGTGAAGGGCATGTTGTGTTACCACAACTTTTACTTCAGCTGGAAGACTGCATATGACAATTTCTTTTAACTGTTGGACCAAAAGAGGAAGCTTAATTGCTGCAACACTACCAGTACATCCAACTAAAATATTAATTTTATTTCTAGGTGTGATTTTAACATCATTAGAAGTCATTACTGCTAAAGTTCTTCACTGTCTAGAAACAAAATGAAGAAAATTAACTAAATACTGAATCATTTTGCAAAGAAATAACAAAATTCAAATATCAAAAGGTTTTGCATTCAATTATTTACGAAAAATATATGTAAAAAACTTGAAAGCAATGCCTACTTAAATATAATACATTTTTTTAATGAAACTGATGAGATATTTGTTAAAAGCAACTTTCATTAAATAAAGAAATTAGTCTGCTAAAGGAAAAATGCAAAGTACATTGCACACAGCAAATAAAGGAGTACAACACATTTAAAAAATAATTAAACCCTTGGGGAAAGAAATCACAAATTTTGTGATTTACATCACTCAATAATTCCTGCAAAGTTCTGGGTTTCTGAATACACTGAGATACATTTTGAATAGATTCAGGCCTTAAGTAGGTGTGTCACGAGGTGCTAGTTGTAGTTTTTTTTTTTTTTTTTTTTTGTTCAATGGCAATTCCTGGAATTTTAACAGAGCTTTTCTTAAGCAGTACTTTAATCACCACTGGGTGAACATAGTGGTTTTAAAGAGCAAAATGCTAAAACAATAAAGGCTGAAATACATCCCAAATGTTTATTTATCTTATAAAAATGTGTAGTGTACATATTTATGAGAATGGGCCTGTGGCACTGCTGCACTGGATTCCATAACTTAACATAGAGAATACAGCTGAACCAGTGAAAGCAGTAGCTAAATAGTATATTAAAATTTATTTTAGCTATTACTTTCACTGGTTCAGCTGTATTCTCTATATTAAGTACATATTTATTTGGAAGATTTCTTGGCACAAACACAAGAATTAAATCAAAATTTTAAATAAATATAATATTTACATAGATAAGAATAAAACTAAATAGAATAAAGGAAAATATAAATAAAATATAGATAAAACTCATAAGATTGTTGAATAAAGGTGCTAAAATGGAGTGCCCCTTTATCAACTTAAAAGAACGTACAACACATAGTAGTATAAACAGCAAAGGGTTCAATGTAATACATGGTTGTCTGAGGGTAGTAATGATTGGATGCAGAGAGTTGAATTTGTGTTCATAAAAAAAAACAGTTAATGGCAACATGGAATGGCATCTGCAAGGTACACAGCAGCACTTGTCACATTGCAAGATGGTAGATTCCATAATAGGGTGGATGCAGGGTCCCTCTATCAGGATTCATAATAGGGCCCACAGTAGAAATGTGAATTACCTAGACCCTCAGGCTCTGTTGGTTGTTAAAAGAAATCTTTCACAACATGTTTCCCAACACCCAAAGCCTTAAGATCTTCGAACCACAATGTAACACCTAGAAGAATTTATTTATTTGCATTGAAGCCATGTTTGTTTATGCACCAAATCAACTAAGGCATTAGTAGTAGATTGTATATATTCATGGTTAGCTTTTTGTTTTGCATGAAAAACAAGTTGAAGACATTGGATGTTTTCACTCCTTACTAATTGCTATTACCTAAAGAGCAGGATGTTCCTCATTTGTATCTAGTAACACAAAATAAAAGAATGTTTGTTAAATATTTTTCTGATAGTTATTTATGGGCCACACCTGTATGAAGGTACCAAATGGATGACAGAAAAAAAAAAAAAAACCTTTGCTGTATAAGGTGATGCAGAATGCATTTGTCTCATTAGAAATAAACAACCAAATACATGAAACAATTCTTCTTCAAGTTTTCATCATTGGCTAACAGTCATTAATTCAGAAGACACTGCTCTGTATATTTATAATAATTACATACGTTAACCTGCGCCTCTGTAGCCAGGTGGGAAGGAGCAGCAGTGCGTAGCACACGCTTCTTGATTAGACCGGGGTTTGAACCCGTCACCACCAAATACGGAGGATGCGGAAAGGTCAGGGAATGACCACCGCATATCCTGGAGCAATATGGCCTTAGTTGCTAATGCTCCTAAAAACCAAATAACCAACCAACCATATGTTAACCATGCCAATGGTTAACTTATGCATATGTTGACACTGGAAAGATATTTGACTAAAATGCCCAGAGATACCAGATATTGGTCAAGCATCCTTTTATATTGGGGGTAAAGAGAATTTATTTTATTTTTTTTTTTTTTTGTGCTGATTGTTCCTCTGGCTGTTATGCATAGCAGCAGATGGTCTTTTTCAGTTTCATCTGTGTTGACTATGAAATTTATGGAAGGGGGGTGAGTTAGATGGTACCTGAGAGTTTGTGCCAGGGGGATAAAAATGAAGGATATGAAATAAGCAGACAGAGAAGTGAAGAGAAGAGAAAGAAGAATGTGCTGAAGGTTGATTTCTGTCATTATTGTCAAAAACATGGAGTCATTCAGGGGATGGCTGTTTTCCTTGTTCTACAATTGGAATTTTTTTCCCCTTGTTCTACAATTGGGATGGCTTTTTTCCTTGTTCTACAATTGGAATTTACTTGAATTTGAAAAGATGTCTTGAAACCACATCTTTTCTGAGTCTTGTCAACCATTAGGATTCCAGGCTGTTGCAGATTTAAGTGTACTCTAGGTGTTTTGAAGAGAATAGAACAGAATGCCACATCATTGAAATGTACATTCCTGAGACTGGAGAGTTGAGTTGTCATGATGTGGGGGAGGGGGAAGATCCCAGAATACTTTTTGTTTTACGTTATTTTGTAAGTGTGCTTAATGTTTTCCAGTAAATTTTCACTCCATCCCAGATGACAGAGTACAACAGGGTTCAATCTCAGCTCATTCATGAACACAGTGTTTTGATGAGCTGGTTTTTGCAAAACATTGATGCAACTACTTTCAAAAGGGTATACAGTAAAAGCTTTAATAACCAGCACATACAGGAATTAGGCTGTTTCAGTTATCTAAATTTCACTGATTACTTGAGTGCCCCTATCAACCTAGGAAAAACCAATGGATAACAAGAGTAAAACTAAAATTTTGGATATGTAACAATGTAAACCATATTATAATCAACAAGCACATCATTCTCCTCTCAGAAACTTCCACTATAAATAGGGTATGCAATATCTTCTAATTAGAAAGTGATAACTATTAAGACCCAGAGAGAGGGATTGACAGGTTTAACTGTGTATTTCTAGTTTAAATTTAGGATTTGTGTCTTTGTAATTAAAATCAATTAAATGCATCCTCATTGCAAAGTGAAGTGTTTTTCTGTGCTACTAAGTGGTCAGGAGCGAGAGTGCAGTAGCACATGCTCTTTGAGAAGACAGGGGTTCAAGCCCCTGACTGCTAAATACGGTCAATCTGCCAACCTGCACTGGACCAACATGGCAGATTGTAGTGCATTTCCCTCAACATGAATTGTTGAGGAGGCTTCCATCCTGCAGTGGTATGGTAATGGCTGCAGTTTACCTTTTTTTTTATTCCGGTATCTGCGTACAAATATGCCTTTAAATGATCACATAATGCTTGTACACAGAGGTGGACTGGCCATAAGACTTACCAGGGAAACTCCACTGGGCTGGAGGTCAGAGGCCAAGTTTCCCCCAGTAAGAATTTTTGATTCAGTCTGCCTCTGCTTGTACAGGTATAACATTACAAAAATTATCAAAGAGCTTAACCACCACTGCTCGTTTTCAAAAAGAATATTGGCAATTTTCATTTCTCTTAAGATGTTGGAACCATAATGTAACACCTAGAAGGATGAAGATAAAGGACCCAATCAATGCCAGTAGAATTAAACCTTCATCCACAGAGTGGAGCAACACCTGTTAAGGTATATGATATATAAAGTATATGTAGGTATCTAGGTTAGCATTAGCAGAGGCATATGATGCAAGAAAGAAAGCTTATACAGCATCAGCCAAAAAAAAAAACCCTTCCCATTTCACCCATCCGGTCACTCCAAATGTTTGTCTAGTTCAGTCTTAAATTTATTTAAGCTATCAACTTCCACAACAACAGCTGGAAGTCTGTTCCAGCAATCAACTACCCATTGGCTAAATGCAAACTTCTGCACAGCTATTCTACAACTGTCTTTTCTCAATTTGAATTGATGCCCCCTCAGGTTCTTAGTCTGAGCAAGCATAAGTATTCCATCAGCATTGAGCCTGCTCAAACCATTCAAGGCCCTATACTCCTCGATCAGAACACCTCACATGTGCCTATAGGTTAGCATTAGCAGAGTCTCTAGATGCTGCAACTTGCAGAACTTAAGCCTTTCTTCATAAGCGCACCCCTTTGTTCCTCTCACCAATCTTGTTGCCCTTCTCCGTACTCGTTCTAGCAACTCTACGTCCTTCCTAAAATGAGGCCTCCAGACATGTATACAGTATTTAAGGTGTGGCCTAACCATTGCCTTATACAAAGGGATAATCACCTCCTTTATATCATTGGCAAAACTCTATGACCTGCTCTAGAAGCCCATCTGCACTGCTCTGAGAACTTCCTATCAGACTGCACAATTACCCCCAGGTCATTTTCATTCTCGACTCCCCTGAGTGTAGTACCACAGAGTTGGTATGTTTCTCTTGAGTTACTCTTGGGTACTTTGCATTTGTCAATATTAAACTTCAGTTGCCACTTCTCACCCCATCTGGCTAACTTTTCTAGATCCTGTTGCGGTGACATACTGTCTTTAGTATCATTAACAACCCTTCCAACTTTTGTATCATCTGCTAACTTGGACATTAAGCCTGATATACCTTCATCGATATCATTGATAAATACACAAAACAACAATGGGCCCAGTACCAAACCCTGGGGGACTCTGCTAATTACATTAGTCCATGTAGACCAGTGTCCATTTATTACCACTCTCTGAAGTCTCCCACTCAACCATCCCTTTATCCATTGCAGTAAGGTCGCCGTAGCCTAGTGGTCAGGCACGCGAGTGCATAAGTACACGTGCCTTGAGTGACCGGGGTTCAAGCCCGTGACTGCTGAATACGGTGCTGTTTCTTGTATTCTGTCATCTTGTGAACTCTCCTGACCGTTTGGTGGTCGCAGAGTATAAAAGAAAATTTAATTTAATTTAATTTAATTTAACTTGCCCTTAATGCCATACCGCTAATTTGTACAGCAGTCTTCCATGTGCAACAGTATCAAAAGCTTTCCTGATATCCAAATATATGATATCAAAATTATTTTTAGCATCCAGTTCCTTTGTGACCAGATCGTAATATCCAATTAAATTGGTCAGACAAGACTTCCCCTTAACAAACCCATGCTGTGTCTGAACTATTGCTGCTGTCTTGTCTAGGTGATCCTGTATCACCTCTTTAACCAGTGACTCCATTATTTTCCCAGGAACAGAAGTTAAACTAACAGGTCTATAATTATTTGTGTGACCCTTTGAAACAGCCTTTGTGAATTGGGGATACATTTGCACATCTCCAGCCCATGGGGACCTCCCCTGACTCTAAAGATGCTCTCATAATTATGGCTAAGGGTTTGCTGACTTCCTTTGCTGCATCCTTCATTATAATTGGATAGATCCCATCTGCTCGAGGTGCCTTTTTTTATGTTTAACTTCAACAATTTCTCTTCTCTTCCACTTTGCTCTCAGTTATCACAAAATCACTTAGCTCCCTGTTAGAATTTGATAAACTTCTAGCATTCCCCTCTTTGAATAACTCCTCATGTGTGAATGTAGATGCAAAATACTCACTCAGTTTATAAGCTACTTGAGCAGGATCATCAATAGTCGAACATCTATGTTAGTGGACCAATCAGATTCATGCCCTTCCTTCTAGAGTTTACATAAGTAAAGAACTCTTTGCTGTTTTCCTTTGACAGAGATTTCTAGTAATCTGCCTTCACCTGCCTAACCTCCTTTGTGACTTGATTACAGACTAGTTTATATCTCTTGTAGGCTTCTGTGTTGCTTGATAATTTATATGCATCCCATGCATTTTTCTTCTCTGCCACGAGCCTCGTTAATTCATCCGACATCCATTTAGGCCTGAACCTTGAACAGTATTTCTTAGCTGGTATGAAAAGCCTAGTAGCCTCCAAGATTAAGTCCCTGAAGGCTTCCCATTTAGAATTCGCCATTGGTAACATCATCAGTTGGTCCCACTCTATAGAATTTAAAAACTGTCTGAGACTTCTGTAGTCAACCTTTACGAAAACAAAAACCTTTCCCCTTTATCCTTGATCATAGTTACATCTTTAAGTAAATCACACATTATTCATTATTACTAGCCATATAGTGAAAGGAAGCCTGAGGCTTATGCTGCACCAGCTAAAAGAAATTTCCAAGTTACCCTGAGAGAGAGAGAGAGAGAGAGAGAGAGAGAGAGAGAGAGAGAGAGAGAGAGAGAGAGAGAGTGTGGTGTGTGTGTGTGTAGAAGGGAATCCACCAAGAAAGATAAGAATGATGATATCCAGCTTAGGACCCTGGGTGTGCCAAGCCCATACTCATCAGATGTTCATCAGTACACCGTGATCACAGTCATTTAGTGATTCCTTTATCTGCGAATTCCTAATGCTTGCATTATCACTGCTGATAATCTGATCAAGGGTTACATTGCTCCCAGGGGCTTACATCTGATGAACATGGGGTTGGCACACCCAGAGTTCTGAGCTGGATATCATCATTCTTCTCTTTCTTGGTGATTCCCTTCTACTTTTGACTGACTGTCTCTCTCTCTCTCTCTGGGGTAATTCAGAAATTTTTTTTTTTTTTTTTTTTTTTTGGCTGGTGCAGCATAAGCCTCAGGCTTCCTTGCACCATATGGCTGATAATAATAATAATGCCCACAAATGCTTACACTGCACACTGGCACTAACTGCAGCTATCCTTTCACTCAAGACCTATACTAGTTAAGAACCATACATATCAATAAGTTCGGGAAGCTTTTTTTAATAATAACAGGAGACTAATTAATAAATTTAAAATTTCTTTAAATAGACCCATCAAAGGAAAGCTCTTCTCAATCAGCTGCCTAGGAAATTACAGCAGACAACAATGCACAATTGAAACAGAAGAAAATAACCACTGGAAAAGTGAAAACGGCCTCAAGAATCTACGAGTCTTTAAAAGCTTGTAGCAGGTTAAAATGAATCCATCCCCAAAATGGTCACAAACTTTCACTTTGAAAGTTAAGTGTTACATAACTTTTTAAACTTTGATTTTAAACTTTCTGCTTATCTATAAAATTCAGCTTTTCAAAAAACCTACTTATTCACTGATAAAGTAATTTTTCATACCCACCCTATAATATTCAAATAAACCAAGTGATCTTTATCAAACAATCAAACACACTAAAATAAACAAATTATCTGTTTAATAGCCAATCAAACATGCAGCTCTATTTAGTGATCTGGTTGATGTAAGCACTCTAATTAGTACTTACTATTAAGAATTTCTTGTTAATATCCTTGAGAAAAGAACTTTTAGTTAATGTCCTGTAGGTCCATTAATGATGATATCGAGACTTGCAGTTGATCTATAATTGGAACCAGACCCACAGTGTTTGTGCACCCAACCCAAAAAAAAAAAAAAAAAAAAACTGATACATTAAGAAAATTTGCCTTAACTCTTTCACATATCAGTGATAAAGCAATATAGCTTTAAATTAAAATCAGTATTATCAACAATATTAATATTTTTATTGTATAAAACACTTAAAAAGATTAACGTACAAAAATTATTAACTACAAAAAACGAATGAAAATATATTCATTACATAGCAGAGACAATAATATATATCCTGAAGCCGACCGGGCTAGCCGAGTGGGTAAAGTACCTGCCCGGCAACTCAAAGGTCGCGGGTTCGATTCCCGCCTCGGGCTTGGATCAAAGTACCCCAAAAACCTTGGGAGGTGCAATATGGCCACAGAAGCCGATGCGCCAACAACTACCAAATCAAAAAAAAAAAAAAAATATATATATCCTGAAAATGATGGGATAAATTAAACTATAATTATTTTTCCAGTAAATGTTGCAGGGTCAACCCATTTCCGAACAGTATTAGTATTGCATTAACTTCCTGTTATTAAATATTTTTGTGGTTATACACCACAGAAGGAAGTGGCTTCTTTTGCTTGAATCTGTCTCAAATTACTGGCATAAACTAACCTAATCTTTTTTCACTGGCCAAAAATGAATCTATTAAAAAACCCACTTCTTTTGCTTGAATCTGTCCTGAATTTAGCCATGCCTGCAACACAGTGTATCCATAAATCTGGAGTTCAGCTGTTTTTGTTAATATTAAATGTTTGTGTGTTTATTATTGAGCTCTTCTCTCTGGAAATTTTCTTGTTTTGTATTACATGACTATCAAACTGCAAAAGTTAATGGGGTTCTAGGACTAAAAGATGGGGACTACTGATTTGGTACAAATCAATAAATTGTATCCATTTCTGGGAAATGCATAAGGCAGAATATTTGCAGTATTCCCATATATAATAATCACTAAACATTAGAATTGTTGAAGTGTCAGTAGAATATCATAGCAGGGAAACACCACAAAATCATCACATTTTGTTTTTGAGCACACAATAGGTATAACCTGGTCCAATTCTGTAACTGGCAAAATAAATGAAATTGTGGACCTTATACTACGTGAGACTCTTAAACGATGTGGTTTAATATGTGATAAGAATTAAAAGATGAATATTAAAATTGATATTTAAATCTGATGAAATATCCTAAGCTGACATAACTGATTACAAACTGATAAATAATTTGAAAGAATAATTTATAAAATAAACCTAACTGTTCAAATGGTTGGCTTTTGAGTGTCGCCTTCAGCTGGTGTGGGCTAGTATTGGAACTCTTCAGATGTGAGGAAATCCCATTACAAGTTGACAAAATACATGACTTCTTACCGAGCTACCAAGTTATAACATTAACTTAAATTTAAAAAAAAAAAAGGTGTTTAACCATTTTTGCTGCTGCGATTATAAGTTAAACAACCTGAACTGACTTCAACATAAGTTACTTTAATTTCGCTCACTTTTATATGACAAAAAGATAACGCAAGAAATTGGCATACTTCCTAGAACCCCATCAACTTCTAACCAGCCTCCCCGATGGACGGACATCCAGACTTGAACTATAATGCAACAAACTATACATAAGATCAGTCACATCCCAACTAAATCTCGAAGTGAAATGTTTCGATACCCATGTTGAGTATTTCGCACATTATTTAAAAGAATACTCACTGTCCAGTCAAAACATTACGACCAGACAGCAGTAACATATCTTACTTCTCTGTGATTATGACCTTCCTCCCCGTCCGGTGGCACAAGTGTCGCGATGAGAACCAATAAAACCTCTCTCTCTCTCAGGGTAATTCAGAATGTTTTTTTTTTTTTTTTTTTTTTGGCTGAGGCTTATTCTGCACCAGTCTCGGTTCTCAGAGTCTCATCGGTTCGAACGTGCACTCCATACGAAATACAGGTTACCCTCGTATAACAGGGTAGTTAGGTTCCTATAAAATGTCGTGTTGTGTGAAACCGTGTTATACGGGATTAAGTAAAAGTACAAAAGGGGGGGGGGGGTTATGTTCCAAAAGTTAACAAAAACACACCATTCTAGATTTCATCTATCTTCTGCTCTCTTTAAAAAATCAGTAATCTGGGTTTGTTTTTGCTTGATAAATCTGTGATTTTCATCGTATGGAACTAAGCATTTTTGAAGCTCCCTTTTGAACTTTGGGCTCCTTTCATTCAAGAAGCTGCATTCAAAAAATGATTCTAATTGCTCGGCTAACTTTATGCCTTCCCGTATGCTTTTTAGTGTAAAATTTGGAAGTTTAGAATTTTCATCTGCGCTATCATCCTCTGAATTGATTTGGTTTTACTTCCGATGCCAATTCCACTAAATCCACTTTGCCAGCCTCTTTTTCTACCAGCAATTCTTGAACGTCTTCAGTAATCATATATATTATTTTTTTAATTTTTTAGGAGAATAGGCGATTAAGGCCATGTTACTCTGCATGTATTGTCTATAAATTGCGTTTGCCCTGAGGTCAATTTTCTGTTTTGCTGGACGAAAAACCCGAGATTCCGGGAGAAAAAACCATGCTACTCTCGCCTGAGCCCGACTAACTCAACCACATTGTGAAAAAAAACCCATAAAAATTCCTCACGTCATCGATGGGATTCGAACTCAGCTCTTTTCCACCCAGTGTGAGGAGGAGGGCAATTCTATCAACTGTGCTACCCACGAGGGCTTCAATAGTCATATCATCAAAACTTTCCCTTCCTACCGATGTAGCAAGTTCTACTATCGCACCGATTCGTTTTCTGTCGGTTCGGCCATATTTCCTGAATGAACTGATTCTAGCCATAAATTTTTCCACACGCATTTAACGTTGACGGTTTTACTTCTATCAGCGATAAAGCTATGATTCTGATACAGTCTCCACAATTGAAAAATGTTTCCATGCCTCCATTACTTCAATAGACTCGGAATCAATTTTTTCCAAAATCCATCGTAACGATTTTCTGATGCAATGAGTTTTGAAGGCGAATATAATGCCTTGATCTAATGGCTGAATTGAAAGAGTTGTATTAACCAAGTACAACTTGGATGACTTAAATCTTTTGGATGGCCTGGTGTGCTATCCAATAAAAGTTTGAAATCTAGAATTTTTCACAAGTTCAATAGCACAGAATTTAACACAGGGATTTCCCAACAAAATAAAATACAGGTATTTCTCGAGGTTTTTTTTTTTTTTTTTTTTTTTTTTTTGACTAGCGAGTCAACAGTCGGGATTCAAAGAGTGGAAATGTTGAAAAATTACATCCAACATAATAATAGTAGGTGTCGCCCTCGCAAAAATACCCTATTATGCGAGGTTTATTGAAATTCACTAACCGTGCTGCGTGAGAATTGCCACAATTTATCAATCGTGTTAGAGTGAAACCGTGTTGCAGAATTACCGTGTTATTAGCATTAGCATTAGTAGAGGCATTTGATGCAAGAAAGCAAGCTTATGCAGCATCAGCCAAAAAAAAAAAAAAAAACCCACTTCAACTTCACCCCTCTGTTCGTTCAAAATACCTGTCCAGCTGAGCCTTAAACTTATTTAGGCTATCAACCTCCACCACAAGGGATGGAAGTCTGTTCCACCAACCAACCACCCGCTGGCTAAAGGCAAATTTCTGCACGCACGTCTATCCTACATCTGTCTTTCCTCAATTTGAATTTATGCCCTCTCAGGTGATTTTTCTGAGCTAGAGGAAGAATCCCATCAGCATTGAGCATGCTTAAACCATTCAAGGCTTTATACACCTCTATCAGATCACCTCGCTGGTGCCTAGTCTCCAGACACTGTAATTTGCAAAACATAAGCCTATCTTCGTAAGAGCACCCCTTTGTTCCATTCACTAATCTTGTTGCCCTTCTCTGTACTCGTTCCAGCAGCTCTACATCCTTCTTGAAATGAGGCCTCCAGACCTGTATACAGTACTCTAGGTGTGGCCTGACCATTGCCTTATACAATGGAATAATCACCTCCTTATCCCTGCTAGAAAAATTCTTGTATATCATTGACAATACTCCATGAGCTACTCTTGCAGCCCGTCTGCACAGCTCAGAGAACTTCATATCTGCCTGCACAACCACCCCCAAGTCCCTTTCATTCTCTACCACTGTCAGTGTAGTACCACAGAGTTGATACGTTGCTCTGGGGTTGCTGTTTCCCATGTGTAGTACTTTACATTTGTCAATGTTAAACTGCATTTGCCACCTCTCAGCCCATCTGCTCAACCTTTCCAGATCCTGTTGCAGCAGCATAGTGTCAGTAGTGTCCTTGACAACCCTGCCAACCTTTGTATCATCTGCAAACTTGGACATTAAGCTTGATATACCATCATCAATATCATTTATAAATACAGAAAACAATAATTGACCCAACACTGAGCCCTGAGGGACTCCACTAATAACATCAGTCCACGATGAGCAGTGTCCATTGATTACCACTCTCTGTCTTCTCCCCCTCAACCACCCCTTTATCCATAGCAGCAATTTGCCTCCAATTTGTGTAGCAGTCTTCCATGTGCAACAGTATCAAAAGCCTTTCTAAGATCCAAGTATATAATATCAAAGTTATTCCCTGCATCCAGTTTTTATATGGGGGTTGCCTGTACTTTATCATCATGGGCAAGGGCCGTGATCTGCTGGACTCCTAAAAAGTGATGATTGTTGGGGACCAGTTGAAGGACAGCAGTAATGCAAATCTTGTGGACTGTTTATGCAGTGCTATAGTTAGTTTTCAAGAGTGGACGGATAGTGAACAGAACAGTGGTTGCCGAGCCAATTGGCAGCACTCACACCTCATTGATGGTCATGGTGAACCTAGTGTTTCCTGCCTTGTGCGAGATGATTGACTGAAAACAGTGGAAAGGCTGCCATGGACTTTTTTGCGTGTAGCACAGTGGTAACGTCAATCCTCAACACGCTGGATGGCACCTCCGATGGCGGACTGAGGTACCAGGAATGGACAGAGGCTTGAAGAGTTCCAAGCAAATTCTATCTTCACTGTAAAGAATCAACCCTTCAATCTACCAACATAATGCAACACACTATAGGAATCAACCATAGACATCACGCTAACCACAAGAAACATGGCTCATGTGACCAATTGGACTGTGCAAAATGCCAGGACCACATCGGATCACCACACAATCACCTTCAATACCAAGAGAACGATGCCAAGACCAACAAATGGCAAATACATGGCGAACAGGTTCGCCATCAAAAAGGCAAACTGGGAGCTCTTTCGAGAACAATTGATCTGCAAAGCACAAGCACAGGATGAAGTGACCGGACAGGATGGAAAACGTGGACAGGATGCAGGAGAAAGTCACCCACATTATAACCACTGCAGCAGAAATGGCAATGAAAAGGAAGACACCCTCCACAGGAGCCATGCCATGCCATGGTGGATCCTGGTGTTACAAAGATTACGAAAGCAAGTCCAAATAAAGAGAAAAGAAAACCAGGTGCGGAGAAACTGGCCACCGGCAGAGGTAGCCTATCTGAGACATCAATACCAACAACTACGCAATGCCTACACTGAAAAAATAAAGAAAAATAAGAAATCCCCCCTGGGAGCGACTAGTCTCTGCAACGGGAAATGAAGACCCCTGGGGGTGGTGGTATACAAAATAACCAAGAATAAGCTCCCCAGGGGGGCAAATAACGATGGCAACAAAAACGCCTCAAGGATCCCTCACATGGGATGATTCAATTAATAACCTTCTAAATACAATCATTCTAGAACCCCCAGACATCCTCAGTGACAAGCAGGGAGAAATCTCCCAAGTGAATGAGGCATACACATCGCAAGAAATGGAGCCGCCCTTCACCACGGAGGAGCTACAATATGCTGTGGCACAGATACGAAATAGGAAATGCCTGGGACCGGACCTCCTGGAGCTGGAGCTGATCAAAAAGGCTGTGGAACACATACCTCACCTCCTACTCAAAATATTAAACTGCTGCCTGCAAGCAGGGAAATTTCCAATCTCCTGTAAATCTGACTCATCCTGAAGAACCCTAACAAGCCACCAGAACAACCGGATTCCTACCGACCAATAGCTTTGCTGACTACCCTGAGTAAACTATACGAAAGGCTGTTGCATAAAAGAATTATGAACCACTACAAAGTCACAAACCTAGAATCACCAAAACAATATGGATTCAAACATGGATCAACCATAGCAGTCCAAAACCTTATATTCAAAGTAACTGAATGCGACAAGTACTTCCTAGTCATTGCAGTGGACTTTGCCGGGGAATTCGACACCCTGTGGTGGCCGAGCATCCTTGGCCAGCTCCGGGAGGCAGTGCTTCCAACAAACCTCTACAAGTGTATAAAGGATTACCCAACTGACCAAAGAATTGAGGTGGTAACACCTTTTCTAAAAGTGGCTCGATGGGTCCGCAGGGGCTACCCCCAGGGCTGTCCTGGGGTTACTCCTGTGGAACATTGTCTTTGATAACTTTGTGGCTCAGGACTTGGGCAAATTGAACTGCCAGGCCTTTGCTGACGATTTGGTCCTGATGGTGGAGGCGGACTCCAGATCGGGCCTGGAGACATGCAAACCAGGTGTTACAGGATTGGGCAAAGCTACACACGTTGAAGATCTCACCCATGAAGACTACTACTGAAAGGGGTGCTTGACATCCAGACCACCGCAAATAAAGATAGCAGGAGCAACCATCAAACTTGCAAAACAAATACGATACTTAGAAATTACAATCGACAGTAATTTATCCTTCACCTCTCACATCATCCACCTGAAAGAAAAACAGGAATTACGCAGCATTAATAGCAAGTCTCACGCAGGGACTGGGGATTAAACAGAAAAACCCTGTCCCTGTACCACAAAGCAATTTTCATCCCAGCCATTGCCTACGGATACCCAGTATGGTACAAAAAAGCAGGAACAGTAATAAATAAGACACCTGGATACAATCCAGTGTAGCATTATGCTCATCATGTTTCGTGCATGCAGAACAGTGAGCACGCATGCCCTCCAGGTCCTCCCACTGGACCTGGAGTTGACTCGCTGCAGGCTGATGTATCACTTGTCTAAGGTAACACCCACTACAATCTATGGACTCACCCTAGAACCAAACAGAAAAGCATAGAATCGTGGCTCACCTGCTACAGCTGTGACAGGACAGATGGAGAGCATCAAACAAAGGCGAAGTGATTCATACCACTGGTTGCCAAGACGTATCCAAAAGCCCCCCCCCCTAGTTTAACCTGGGGTTAAATGCAACCTACTTACTAACGGGCCATGGCCCATTCAAGGCGAAATTGAACATGCTGGGCATAACGGAGGAGCTAACTTGCACTTGCGGTGAGCCTGAAACATGGCATCATATAATGCATGACTGTGAGTACTATGAGGCACACAGAAGCGTGCTAATAACAAAAATACAATACATACCAAAAAACCAAGAACACCATCTCTTGGACACAGAAGATGACTATGCGGCTTACAGCCGGTTTGCACGAGAAGTCTTCGACCGAAGATCGGAAATTGCCATCCACAATGAATAAAAGGAAATTGCATAGTTGAAGAAAATCAACCACCCCACAAGACTGCAAAGAGTAAGAGGAAATCAAATGATCATGGAAGAAGACAATCCCGACCGAAGTGAGGTCACAAACGGATCAAATGACCCAACAAAGATCAAAGAAATTAGCAGTGACAAAGAACCTGGTTAGACACAGCCACAGGAACTACCCTATGGTGAAATGATTAAGACAATGTCTATCCACTGGGTCAGATCTCAACAACTACAGGGATGACTGATTGACAGTAACTGAATTATCAAAAAACAGTAATTGTCCCAATTTACTCAGGCTCTGCAGGGGTGGGGCAATCATTCCCTATAGGTAAACCACTGGTTCTCCATCTTTAGGTTCTGCTAAACAGGTTATTTAGTTTTTACATATGTAAAAGTCTATCTCTAACATGAAATATTTAGTGTAACAATTATATTTGGTCCCTTATAGTACAAAAAATAAACTGTCTGTCATATAAAAAATGTCAATCAATCTTATATTCCTGAATATTAAACTTCAATTATATAGAAAATTTCATATTTATTAGTACTGAAAAACATTACATCCTTTTAACACTGTAAGAAAATCATCTGTTGGAATGCATCAAAATCAGAAAAGTGTCCAAAACAACCAGTAATAAAAAAAAAAATATATATATATATCTGGTTGTTCAGTGATAAGGAGAGTTGTTGGTAAAAGTATATCCACAGTTGCTAAACTTATACATTTCATTTAATAAAAGAATTCATAAAAATATACATCATAGAAAAATAATACATCAGTTCCGTATTTAGGACTATGAACTTCAAAATTCAGACATACTGCTTGTTTTAAAACCTATTAGTGTTTTTGTGCTTTTGCCCATCTGTACTGGAATGTAAATGTTAGCACTTCCACACAAAACATTGTTCTGTGTATTTTATAAACAGAAAAATGTCAAAAGTATCTGTCTACAGTACTATGAAATGAAGTTAATCATTTCTTATAGGTGAAATTATACAGGGTGAGGCAGAAATATTGTTACAGTCCTACAACTATTGAATTGTTTTATGACAAAATGTATAATGTTTATAGTTGCTGCATAAAAAAAGGGCCACTAAATAAGTTACAATGACCCAGAAGTTGAATTTCAAGGTCACATTCACTACAATTCAACTCATGCCAATCTGCAAAAAACTAAATGTAACCAAATCATTCAACAACAAAATTCGGCATTTTTGTTTACATTCATAAAACTTTTCTTCAGATTATTTCCCTATTGTGCGTGATTGTGCAAAATTTCTGTGTAGACCATACTTCAAATCAAGGACTATGGACGTAATTGAAACACAAGGAATTGGAAATGTTCCCTTCCAAATCATCTTTGCTTATTGGTATATTTGGGTGGCATCTTTGGAAACCAACTAATTGGTACAATGTTTCCTCAAGGCACATTTGTCACTACAAAGTTAGTGTTGAAAACAATGTGAACAATTTGCCACCTGTCTTTTATAAACAATTTCATTATATCATAGTGCTATTCTCATTATGAAAAACAAATTGACACATAGCTAGACAAATTTCAACATGAACCTTGATGCAATGGTTTGGTATTATAAACCAACAATCACCATATGAATCACCATATAATCTTCTGGATTTTATTCTTTTGGAGTTTCCGATTTTATCGAACAAAACTTGATAAAAAAACAATTTGAGAGGATATTCCAGTGCTGCAAGTCCTGAAAAGTCCTCACTTTAGTTCACACAGACACTTTGAGTTCAATATTATATCACCAAAGGGCACTTGGTCATACAGTTTCCAGTAAATGAAATATCACTAGAGGCTTCTTTCATTTTCAAGAAATTTGCAATTCACTTTTAAATAGATTAAATCATTGGCTGTGGTGTTCAATTTATAAAAGTTGCAGAAATATTAAAAAGTAAATTAGTCATGCCCTTGCAATTACTGGAATCCTGAATTTGGAACAGACTACTGGTGGTTCATGGCCACTGTACTGCTCTCAGTGGGGGGGGGGGGATTAAGTAGACCCAACAATTTAAATGGTCTCTTTTGTGCAATAACTTTAATCACTACACATTTGTAACACTCGTTTGAGTTATAAATGGGATACATAATACTTAGAACAACACAAAAGAGCTCAAAGTAACTAATGACTTGAGCAAAATAAGATTAGACAACAGAATTAGTAAAATTATGCTCAAATAACATTTAATAGTTAGATAACAGGTTGAATCACAAAAATGAGGTAATATGTTATATAAAATTTGCATAAAAAATATCCAATTAAATTCAAAGAAATAAAGTGATGACATAAATTATTTTAAATAATTTTCCACACTTGTGGGATACCCACTAATTGAGAAGTGTGTACTCGTATTTAGAATAATCCACAACATAACATTTTGCCAATTTGTAGTCATGTATATTCCAATTTATGAAGTTTTTCTACCGGTTTTAAGTATATATTTACAGGAAACAGAGGGTCCATTCTGCTTCTTCCTTGGAGGCTTGTCTGTAACATTATTTTTGCTTTACCCTATATATTTTATAATAGTTCAATATACTGTAGGAAGTCAGCCAAACACACATATCAAGCCCAGATATGTTCTGGATAAAACTGGTTATCCCATACAGCACCAGTGTTGTAACAACCGATTGCTATAGCACCATTGTTACACCTGAGAAGGCTTGTGACTTCCCTTTGGCTTTCAAGCATCAAGAAATTTTCTGGTACAAACAAAATTGAGCATTTCTTTTATTGCAAATTTTGTCATTAAAGTTAATTTCCATCATTCTCAAAAAATCTCAACCTTCACTTCAATTTTAAATGAGGTTGCAATGAAATAATGAGAAAAATAACATTAACAAATATACTGTCCTAGAATTTTAATTCAGAACAGCAGAAACTTAAAATCCAGTGTTTCAAATCAATATTTACAAAATATTTCACAAACTTGATTAAATCAATCAGCAGAACAATGCTGAACATGACTTTCAACACGTACTTCAAAATTTGGCATTAAAAGGATTGCTACATAATTTCTGTTATAAAAAATTTCTCAGTGAAATTATATAAGAAACAAGATCTTATATATATCAGAATATAACATGTAGTTGATAAAGTTTTACATAAATAAATCATATATATATTTACATGTATTCACTCTTTTCTATTGAAAGGAAATTAAAATGAATTCCTACTATTTCTAAAGAAATTGTTTCACCTGTAATTATTTCTGCAGTAAAATTAAAGTTGTTACCAATTTATCAGTCACTGAATATGTTAACTGTCCTGATTTGAATGGAAGACAGGAAGCATTTTAACTTTTCCATAAATATCCAAAACTTATGGCAATTCCTATTGTCCATTCCATCTAAATAACAATAATAAATTTAATTTTTAAGCGATACACTGCATTACATCGCTAACAATACATTGCAAACAAAATCACAAATACCAGTATACTGATCTTCTATCTTCACTTAAAATATGCATAAAGTGAAATATTATACTTAACTGTTAATCCCTATTTTTTAGTACACAGTACCCGATTAATGTTTCTTGTAGATTTGTTGTTATAACACTATAGATATCTGAAGAAAGCAAAGAAGCCATGAGTGGCTTATCTGATTGCTATATAAACAGATATTTATATAGCAATTAGTAGTTTAATTAAAGCTAACTGAACTAGGGATTTAGGAGAGATAATCAGTCCCAACAGAAAACGCCTATCAGAAGAATGATGAATTATCTGTGATGACTGCATTAAGGTACTTACTGCAAATTGCCTTAAGATTTTAATTAAACTAGAAAACATAGCCTGCTGCACAGGTAATATGCTTATATGTAACTTACTTGTGCCCAAGTTCTGTCAGTAGCTTTCTTTTCCAATCATAGTAGGCCGTATGAAGTAATTCAGTAAATTTCTTTACACTAAAACTGACAAAACAGATTTTTGGACAGATTCAGAAGATTAAAATAAAAAATAAAAACTACCTATTTCATCGGCACATAACTTACTAATAAACTGTGAATGAATTTGACAAGCTAACAAGACAGATATTTGGATAGATTCAGAAGATAAAATAAAAAAATAAAAATAATAAAAACTGTTTCACAAACCAAATGCTGGTTTTCCATCTCACACTTAACAGACTAAACAATATTTATGCATAACTGCTAACATCATCAAATGAATTTTTTTTATATATATAAGAATAATCTAAACAAAATTATTGTAATGACTAATGCTTCCATCTTGGAGAGATAAATATATGCAAATACAAAAGAAAGCAGCATTAACGATAAAGTACTTGGCTACAGAAGAGAAAGTGCAGTTTAATGTTAAGGAATTTGCATATCCAGTCAAATTTTTATTAGTTCTGAGCATGCATATATCTAGAAATCTCTCTTTCGATCTGTAATGTGAAAAGTTAGATTTGTGGGGGGGGGGGAAGTAATAATCTCTATTGGATTCACAAGTTGACTGGAGTTGCTTTTAACCCTATTACAGGCACAGAAAAAAAATAATATATATATATATATATACATATATATATCTCCAAGTAAGAGCAAGCAATAAAAAGTTAACCAGGTGAAAATAATTTGTGTACTTTATAATTTTTTTCCCCCCCAACATTATACTTGATAATATGACCAAATGATATCTTTAGTAAAACATCTTATTTTTATATATAAATTCTCCAATTACCTTATGGCAAAATCTTGGAGATAAAGTTCAAGGGAAACCGAAATTATGGAAAATTAATACAAGAGTGGGCATGTGCCTACTTCTACATAAAAATTTTTATATGGTATATATTTTTTCAGTTAAACACTAACAACATAGATCAGATATGAATACCATACTGGGGAAATATTAAAATTACTAGTGTAATTCTAGGATATTTAAATTTCTAAATTTTTTTTGGCATAGAAAACACACCAGGTGTCTGTAGAGGGAATAAGTCCTTTTATAATCTGTATCATTTTTGATCAATTTCTGAACTGTTTATGTCAGAAACTGATATAACAGTGATGCTAAACAAATAGTATAGGCTGTTATGTTGCTGAAGGAAATGATATTAACTGCTTTAAGGCCAGTGGTATTCTTAAAACCATAATGATCTATTTGTGCAATTTCTCTAATATTTTTCTGTTATTATATTGTTTTATAATAAAAACTAGATGTATTAATATTACTGAAAGAAATCTGAAGTAATACTCTTGTGTATGCAATTATCTGGAATACTCTCTTGTATTATTTTGGAAAAATTGATAAGTAGGGAAGGGACCAACCATAAGGGCAAGAACATTTCAAAAATGGAACCTTTTTGAATGCAAATATGTAAGTTAAATTTATATAAATTGCCATTTAAATAATATTGCTTCATCTATTACCTAAAATCTATTCTAACAATTTTTTTTTTTACTTAGCTAAAAATTTGACACACAAATTACAAATGTTAGAAATGTACCACAAAGGACAACACTTCTTTTATTTATATCAGTGTTTTATGTTTTACTATCAACGTATTAATTCTACTACTTTTGGTCAAAGATCTACATTTGATATAAAGCAGTATCAGGAGCTATACATATAAAATTTATTTTGGCTGTTCTTTCAAAGGTTGAACATGAAAATTTATAACCAACCATCTTAACAACAGTAGAGTACAACAGTGCTCGTGAAAGAATTAATAGATGTATGGCAGTAGTGCAGTTAAGGAGAATAACCAACTGGTGGTGGCTTTAAGATATATGTATCACTGTTTACAAGAAAATGCTGAGAAATGAAATAAAATGAGCAACTTAAATAAGACACAGGCAACAAAAAAAAAAAAAAATCAGAACCATTTAAAATTGAACACACACACACACACTACATATTTCAAACCAAGAAATAGGCTAGCAATAAATGAAGAGAAACAAACATTGATTTGTAGGGAAGGGATTTGTAGGGATTTGGTTTAATTTAAATGACTTAAGTGAGGAAATAAATGAATAACTGCATATAAAGATCAACGAGAACTTTCCATTGTTATACTATGCTAGCTACATTCTTCTAAAATTACCTATGCACTTTTCAGAAATTAATACATGTACTTTTTCTTTTCTTTTTTAACTAAAGCAAAGGATTCTATCACATCATATTGAAATAGTTACGTACAGTATTCCCAGTCATGAAGTTTAAAGCTTTTAAGCAATTCACTAACTATTTGGCACTATGTCAAGACTCAATTAGGTTACAGTCATTTCATCCAACTAATGAGATGATTGCCATCTAATTATTGACTGATTGAGGTTTATGTCTATTACTGTTTGTCACAAAAAGGAAATACTGCTTCCAAGTAATTTTTTAGATTTTTCTGTTAAACACCAATAATGGCAGAGCAGTTGCAGATAATTGCAAATCCATATTTTAATAATGACATTGGTACCAAAGATATTGTGAATGGCTATGATGATATCTGTAAAGGTCAGATCTGGACAATTCAAAACAAACACCCCCTCATGTAGAATGGCATAGTATTTGTATTTGTTTGAAGATCTCAGGGTATGTAGCTTAATATTGTTTTATAAAAGCTTGTCAATTATGCCACAAACAGTTGGAATTTCAGATACCTCTACATTTGTTTGTGGTCAAGTATTTAACAGGTTTGACATTTTACAGTATATGAAATATCACATATTAGTTGTTGTTGTTATTTGGTTTTTAGGAGCATTAGCAACTAAGGCCATATTGCTCCGGGATATGCGGTGGTTATTCCCTGACCTTTCCGCATTCTTCGTATTTGGTGGTGGCGGGCTCGAACCCCGGTCTAATCAAGAAGCGTGTGCTACACACTGCTGCTCCTTCCCACCTGGCTACGGAGGCGCCCACATATTAGTTAGCTTATTACACATATTATATTAGTATGCATAGTACACGTATTATCAAGGATTTTCAGTATGTGGGTGTTAAAAATTGCCAAACATCAGACAGGATGAATATTGATCAATAGCAGTATGTCAGGAAAGAGTACTTGCCCATATGGTCTGTCAAGAACCCATACCATATATTGCAACCATTACTAGCTCTTCTGGAATAAGAAAAAACAGTACAATACATTTTGCATTAATTCAGTTACGAGTTTCATATCAATAGCCAATTAAACAGAAAATGTTACGTCACAAAGCATGAGCTAACCAGATGATTAAATACTGTGGAGTAAAACTTCAGAATGTTTAATAATCATCTGATTAGTCAACAATTTTTACTGACACCAACTGTCAATTTGAATTTGACACCAACTGTCACACTAGAAAGTCTGGAATCTCTCTGCTTGCAGCCAACTAATAAACATGAGGGGGCATTTGCATGATAATGGTATGGAAATGCTATCTGTACTAGATAGTATTTCCATAAAATGTGAATTGACTTTCATAAAGATGCTCAACTCTGCTGAACACTCAAAAAACTACAACACACTTAACTACTGACCCCATTAGCTAATGGTAGTAAATTAATTTGCCATTAAATTCTTTAATATTACAGCAAACTTTCATTTAATGGATCTCAATTTAATAATCTTCAACAATCACAGACAGGGTGAAATTAACCAGGTTTTTCATATACAGTCTGCACAGGTAGCACATTGATTATAATCACTGTCCTTCCCACACCAGGTTGAAAAGGCCCAGGCTTGAATCCTGGGTAATGATGGGCAAGTTCCTCACAATGATGTGAGGAACTTGTATGAGCTTTTTTTACTTTGTAGCTCAGTTAGTCAGTCTCAGGTGAATATAACAATATTCCCCTCCCCTTTGAAAATTTGGTTTTTCATTCAGCAAAACAGGCAAACCAACCAGAGAGCACATGCAATTATGGATATAATACACATAGGTAGATAAGGAAATTCTCAGGTGACCCTAATACGACAGGTTCCCCCCCCCCATATGTACAGGACCCAGGATTTTCCTCAGTACCAAATTCCATTAGACTGCAGGGGAATGTCACCATTATGTTTAGTTTTTTTAATGCATCATTTAGCATTTTTTTATATTATTATGACAAACTTGGAGACTATGTTTCTTTAGGGCTTAACAGATAATTAGATTTAGCAGACAAGTCTTTCCTCCCTCCATAGTCCACTTAATTAATTTACTGCAGTTAGGATTACAGATTACACATCAAACCCATGATCAATTTAAAATAAAGCATCTCCTCTGTATTTTAAATAAGCAGCACAGTAAAATGATGAATTCTCATTGATCCCAATGACAAAGAAAATCCGTTAGCCTTGAAGCAATATACTTGCTATAAAACTACAATCTGCAAACTAAAATGCAAGTGTTGCGATGTATTGTATATGAAAGAAACAGGAAATAAGTTTAACAAAAAGAAATACAAAAACAAAAAAAAAGTTCGTGACTTTTTAATGAAACCATCCAACTCTGAAATGTCATTAAAAAAATCTTAATTTTTTTTTTAGGTAAGCAACATTTTTTATAATTAGAAATTTCCGAATTTGATTAAAATAAGATAATATAAATAAAAGGTGTCAGACAATCTAGAAATTTAGTTGCTCTTTCTGGGGATAATTTGCATATCCCCTCACAAATTACAATCCACAGAATGTTGTCTTGGACCCAACCTACTCAGGAAGCAGACATTTCCAAAATCCTCACTTACAACAGAGCTTAAATATGAATAAAATAGGTTGTGAAATTTTTTCTCGATGCAAATTAGCCATAGAAGAGCTAAAGAACTTCTGAAACATCTGACATCATGTATTTATATCAATTCTTTTCTTACTTTAATAAAAGTTTGTAATTCCTGAACACACAGAAATGTAGTTTTTATATGAATATTTTCATATCTGCATCTAATATGCCCTTTAACTTTCACATAAGAAATGTTAAGAATCAGAAATTACATTTGTCATAAAAAAAATTGCATATTTATTTATATTTATACCTCAATTCTCATTTCTGTTATTAGAGCAATGTACCTGTTTCCAAACATATCTGTAATTTTATAACACTCATTCACTTAATTATTCTGTATTTTAATTTGTAGCAAAAATATTTGCAACAATGTTTCAAATAGGAAGAAGAGTAAAATAAAAAAAAAAAACAAATGAGAGCCAGAACATAAGGCTTACCCTCTTATAGAGGGTGTAAGTAAAGAAGTTAATGGATCACCATTCTGAAATATTGTTTTAGCAGAACTGCCAAATCAATCCATCAAAATGATATAAACATAACCAAAACAAAAAGAACGTAGAAGGATTTGTTTAAAAAAACTTAGATAATATGTACAGAGTCATTCCAAAAAATTCTCTAATTTTAACTACATATGTTTAGCAAAATAAACATCATACACCAATGTATTTGGTGTCTCTGAACACAGCAGTCTTGGGAGAATGTGTCCCCCTCATGGTAACTTCATGAAAGCAGTATTTGAGCAAGATGGTATACACAACAGAGCAATGTGTATCAATTCTTATTTTATTAAATTGCTGCTGTTATCCAAGTAAAGTGTAAATTTAGAGTAAATCCACTGCAAGAAAGCTCCAAGCAAGTTCATAAGAAACATAATAGTTAAGTTTTAAATGACTAGGGGGGGGGTCCATTGTCAACAATAATAAAGATACTGTCAGTAAAAAGACAGAATGGAAGGAAAAATCTGTACATTTAGTATGCATTGTTATGAAGTCATGAAAAATCTCCAAAATATCTTTCTCAGCAACTTGAATGACAAGAATCATCAATGTACAGAATTGTTCGATAAAGTGTTTCACACCTTTTCAAAGAGATGAGCGTTCCCATATAAAATTCAAATGCAGCAATTCCTTGGCAACAATGATAAAAACAAAGGAGTTGAGTTCTGTGATGCACTTCTGCAAGCTTTAGTTTTGTAAAAAAATAAGCTTTTTTTTTTTTACAAAAAGTTTATTTTTAAGCTTCTGGAATGCCATGGAGATCAGTAGGAATGGAATACCCCCACAAACATGGACACTCCCAGGGGGATTTTTTTAATAATGGCACCAAATGTACAAATTTAAAGCATTTTTCAAATTAAAAAAGTACAAGTAGTATTGTGATCGTCATTTATGTATTAGTAATAATAATACAGATTTTTATTTTATAAGAAATAATTTTTTTTTGTTTTAATATATTTTTATTTTACAAGTTTACACTTCTGAAATGGCACTCCAGCAGAAAAGAATCCTTGCATTTTTTAAAAAATAATCCTGCTGTTCTAAAAAAAAAAAGCATATGGTTCACAGATAAAGCCTGTTATGATTTGAATGGCTATATTAAAAATTAGAATGTGCATGTACAGACCAAACTGCATATCCAAGAGAATATTAAGTGCTGTTTCAATTAATGTATGGTATCATTCAACCAATTTTTCTTAATGATGTGTCTGACTGCTCTTGAAAATGTTCACTGCATTTAGCATTTTATGGTAATTTTATCTAATTAATTTCCTTGCGTATTTTAAGGTATGAATGGTCCTGACTACCATACTCTCCTTCACATCTGAACCTCTGACTTCTTACAAGGTTTTCTTAAGGATTCTGTTTAGAGAAACAATCTCTCATACAGTTCAAGAAATGAAACAAGGAATTTTAAAAACTGCAAATGGCATTAATAAAGAAATTCTGGCTGCAATAACAGAACATATCCAAAAACCAACACAATTTGGATGTCAATGGTACACATAATAGAAGTGTTTTCATGTCTTCCATTTCCCCCAAGACTGAGGAGTTAAAAGGCACCAAATTCATAGATGCTTGTCACATATTTCTGTAAATATATATTTTATGATCTTTTTTGGAAAGATACTAAAGTTTATAAAAATGAATCCTCCATAAAAAGGAAAACTGTTCAAATCGGACATTTTCAATTAAAGCTGCAATTATTATTATATTTGAATCGTTTTCACTTGCAGTCAAAACAAAAATCAATTTGATGGTAATTTTGAAGTATTTCATAATGTGTAGGCTAGTCTTTTTTTTTTTTTTTAAACCTTTAACCTTAAATTTCTTCTTGTCTTAACATACTAACAGCTATTTACATTAAAATATATTTTAAAAGTTTTTCAACAAAATTTCAAATATATCCAGATAAATATTTGACTAGATAGTTTCATAGCTTTAAGTTTTTTCCCATTTAATGTAATTTTTAGAATACTGTGCTTATAAAAAAAAAAATATATATATATAATAAATCTTTGCTGAATAAAAAAAAAAAAAAAAAAAACACCACCATTAAATTTATGGAAAATGGCACTGATGAAATTTAATTAAATTCAGTGTGATAAAAAAAGTCAAAAAGCTTATATTAGGCAACTGCTATAATAAAAATCTCTAAAAAAAAAATCAGGTTTTAAAATCTGAATAAATTTTATTCATTCAGCGAGTTTTCCAAACTGAATTTAGAAAAGAATGCAGAAGAAACTTTTCTTTTAAAGAAAACATGTCCTTTTAAAATATGTTTATTGCCTTTCCTCAGGTCTATGAACATAGTATGCATTCAACTCGGTGATGAAAAGATAAGTTTTTTTTTTTTTTTTCATTTTTTTTTTTTTTCGAGTTAAAAATAGTAGCATCTACCATTCTACTATAAACTCCATATAGTTACTGATTTATCATAAACTATACCTTAGAAAACTAGATAATAAAACATACCGGTGCACAATTTATGGAATACTTTTCAAGTTTCTTACCTATGATTATTACTAATCAGCTAGTGCATATATAACAAACCCAGTGTTGCCCTTAATTTGTAAATCCCTATATAGTTAACTAACAGACAACCTGAGCTTTTAAATATATATAATATATATATTACAATTTGCTTCAAAGATTTATTACAAACTGTCTGCTAAACTTCCATTTGCAATATTTGCACATGAAAGTGCACTTATATACATAATCATAATACAAAACAAATGCTCAAACATCTTCCTCCTGCTGAGGACGTATAAGCCTTCTAGCTCCACGATTACTTGGACCTTTAGGTTTTGCAAATTTTTGTCTGTGAATGTTTTTCTTTGGATGAATCTCCTCTATAAGAAACTCTTCAGTGAGCTCTGTTGGGTTATCTATTTCAATCTGGAAATTAATAATATACATTCTATTATCAAAGTGATATTACTTAAAAATTTAAAATTACTACAAAATTTTAATTAAATTAAATTGCAAATTAAATAACTGTACAGAATAGCACTTCTCATGAGATAAAAACAGACTTTGTATTAACTGAATTTTGTCATAAACGAATATTTAGAAAGCTTATCCTTTAGCAAGGGAATGTGTACTTCACAAACAAGCATTTTATATAAACAGAGTTTGTATAAGTGAGATTTTACTATAATAATAATAACATATACAGACTGGCCTCGATTAAAGCGATTAATTCGTCCCGCGAGCGCATTGCACAAAACGGAAACGCGTTAATCAAATAAAATTAATCAATAGGAAAAATTATAATTGGTCCTTGACCTTCTGGAATGTCCATAAAGAATTTTAAAAATACCTTTTAAATAACTTTTTAACTGTATAAAATGTAAAAGATAATGAAAATAATTATGGAATTAAATGTTTATTGCATAAAACAGCGGTTCCCAAACTGCGTGCCGCGGAATATTTTAAATTTTCGAGGGAAACACAGCGATACTCGACATCTGTCGGACACCGCGCAAACCACTAGCTCGAAGTAGTTCATAGTTTCAGCATTTCTTATTAAGTTGTTTGGAACTAACTACTAAATGGAACTGTTAGATATTTCTTTTGGTCTGGGTGCACCTTGAAAAAATTACTGAGACACTAAGGGCGCCGTGAACCGAGAAGGGTTGGAAACCTCTGACATAAAATACACAATAAAGAAATGACTGTTGCGGAAATATTTGAACAATGTTGACTTTCTCTTTTCATCAATCAATTTCCGATAGCCAACAACAATCTTCTCTGGGCCCTGGCAAAATAAATATCGCAGAAAACCTCAAACCTTTTGTTTGAGGTTCTCTGCGATACGAAAGATTTCATCTAATTCTTTTACCATTATCTTCTTCGCAGTAACATTTTCATCTGGCTCATTTAAAAATTTGAATTTTTATGCAAGTGTGCATTGACTTTATTAGCAGGAGACAAACAAGTAACACATCTTCTTCCGATGGTTGATAGAACACACCGACGCGGACAGCAGGCAAACGTTTGTTTATTGCCAGTACGACTCAACTAACACGCGATTCAAATCTTTTTCAACTATCGCATAAAAGATCGCGTTAACTGGAAATTTTCATCGTGTAAAGTGAAAAGTGGTATAATTTTTCAAATAGCGTTAACTGAAAATCACGTTAATCGAACTCGCGTTATACGAGGCCTGCCTGTACATAATAATGCATATTTGGATTTCAGTAAAGCTTTTGACATGTTCCACCACACAAAAAATAAACCCGAACTGACACTTCCTTGAAGCAACCATGGCAAATGGAGGACCACCATCAAGGTCAAGAACATCACGACTAGACTGATACCCATTGGAAGAGGAATCTTCCAAAGAGATGGCTGGAGCCCACAATGGTTCTGTTTGGCACTCAACCACCATGCTCAATAACAGCAAGTACGGATATATCCTAAAAGAAGGGAGAAAGAACCTGTATAATCACTTTCAAGTGATGTACATGGATGACATCAAACTCTATGCCACAATTGAAAATCAACTCCAACAACTATTCCGGATCACCATAGAGTTCAGCACTGACATCACAATGCAATTTGGCCCAGACAAATGCAAGGCCTGTGGATTGAATACAAGGACATTTAGTCTGACAAAACTACCAGCTGAAGACTGGTAAAGAAATTGAAGCCATGACAGAGGACAAGACATACAAATATGTGGGAATGATGCAGGCCCAGTTAACACAAAGTCAGAAAACAAGGAGATCAAAGCACGCCTGACTGAGAAATACAGTAGACTATAAAATAATGGCACCCCAAATAACGGCACATCGAGATCGGATGTATACATACAGTGCAGATGTCTTGCAGTGCCGAAAAAAGAAAACAGCAAGTCACGTGATGTATTTGTTTATGTTGCCATTTTCAAAGTGAATTCTGTACTAATATCATGGATTATACTGCTGTTTTACATTTATTTTAAATCTAAAAACCCCTCACTATGGCTCCTAAAGTTAATAAACCTCATACAGAGAAGAAAAGAAGAACAACATTAAAGCTTAGTGACAAACTTGACATAATCTAACCTATTACATTAGGGTCACCCGGAATGTTAATTCATAAACTCATGTGTATTGTGTGTGTTCTCTGCTTAATCTGCATGTTTTGCTGGACGAAAAACCCCAGTTTCTGGGGAAAAAACCTTGCTTTTATGTTTATAGGCTTTTAAAAAAGGAATGTTTATAGGCTTTTAAAAAAGCCTATAAACATTCCTTGCATCATTGAAGGGATTTGAACCCGGCCTTTTCCACCCAGTATGAAGAGGACGGTGATGATACCACTGTGCTACCCATGCAGACTAAACTTGATATAATAAAGAAAATAGAATGGGGCATACGCTTGTTATTGTTATTTGTTTGTTATTTGGTTTTTAGGAGCATTAGCAACTAAGGCCATATTGCTCCGGGAGATGCGGTGGTCATTTCCTGACCTTTCCGCATCTTCCGTATTTGGTGGTGACGGGCTCGAACCCCGGTCTAATCAAGAAGCGTGTGCTACGCACCGCTGCTCCTTCCCACCTGGCTACGGAGGCGCCCAGGGGCATACGCAGAAGTATATCAATGGCAGAATATAACATTCGGTCATCAACCTGTTTATGTTTTTTTTTTTATATGCAGTTAATAAAATTGCATTCTTAATCTCTATTTCTTATTTGACTTCATTATTTCTAAATAAGTTAAAAATAAAACTTTCTAGATATAACGGAAAAATCAAAATAATGGCACCACAAATCCCCAAAGGTGCCATTATTTCGAAAGTCTACTGTATCATATTTTAAGTCAGAAATTATCTTACCTGAGATTTTTTCAGGAATAACTGCATCCAGGTAAGATATAATTAGAATAGTATTGAAAGACCTGCCTACAGATAATTAGATAACAATTCAGAGATAATTAGATTCTAGATAATGGAAAAATCGAAATAACGGCACCTTGAATCCCCAAAGATGCCATTATTCTGAAAGGCTACTGTCCCATCAGAGACTGAGAAGCCTGCTAAAATCAAAGCTGAATAGTGGGAACATGGTCACAGCCATAAACACTTACACAGTCCCAGTGCTAACATATTCCTAACGCATAGATTGGACAGCACTGAGCTGGAGGAGATTATGAGATCAATCAGGATAACGACGACCAAGAGCTACCAGCACACCTGAAGTCGGCCATTGAGAGATTGAGCACAGCCCGTAAAGGAGGGAGGAGATTAAATGACCTCATTGAACAAGAGAAGAAGGTGATTAAGAACTGGTGATTAAGAGCACCAATCTACTAAGCTATAAGAAAGATAGACAAATGGCACACAACACGCAACCCAAACAAGGAGACTACACTGACACAGAAGGAAGAAACAAAGACAGAAAGATGGGCAAAGAAGTCACTCCATGGCAGACACTATAATGACCTCCATCTAGACTACATAGATAAGATGGCTTGCAATGCTTGGTTTACGAAGGGAAAGCTCTTCCCCGAGACCAAAGGATTCAGAACTACATCGCCAAGGACCCTGGAATTACAGATAACAGATGTCAACAATGCCACCTGGCCCCAGAAACAATCCAGCACATCACCACAGGATGCAGCGTACAGATGGAGTACACTCACAGACAACCAGGTGGGCAGGACAATTCATCAGAAGCTAGCACAAAAATACCACACCTGATCAAAGAACATTTTACCATATTACAAGTATGAGTCTCGGGCCATACTAGAGACATCTACTCACAGACTTTACTGGGATGTGCCATAATAACGGACAAGACGATACCAACCAATAGACCAGACATAACCCTCGTAGACAAGAAGGAAATGGCTACCTACCTGATCGACATAGCAGTGCCCAACACCAGCAACTTCTAGAAAACATAAGAGGAAAAGATCAGGAAATACTCAGACCTAAGACGGGAAGTCAAAGTTATGTGGCAAATGGAACAAGTAATGACCATCCCAATCACATTGTCAACCACTGACATGGTGCCAGAGAACCCCCATAAGAACATAGCAGAAATTAGCCTCCCAGAGAACACTTACATAGAACTCCAGAAAGGAGCAATCCTGAACACCTGTAGGATAGTATAGTAAGGGAGTTCCTTGACCAACAGTAATAATAACAGTAACCAGACACAACTAACCACCCCATGTACTTGGTACCAGTACCCATCACGGGATGGAGAAAAAAGAAAAAACCATAAAGGAGAAAATTTTTTTTTTATTAAAAATAATATCGTACAATTCCACAGGAAAATTATACTTCATTATGAATTGTAATAAATCATAGTTTACTATTCATTTATATGTTCTTTATTTTTCCCTCCTGTTCAATTACATAGTATGTGTGCTTTTTGTATGGTATTAGCAAGAAGGCAAAGCCTCAGAATGCTGCCTAGTAGCAATGTTTAAGTTATGTAACCATTCTTGTGGGGGAGGGGCTGCAAATATCTTTTCAGAGTGTAAAAAGGCCAAAATAATTACAACAATATCCTGCATAGCACTGATAATTGGTAACGAAACCATTCCGTGTTATGTGAAACCATGCTGATCGAGGTATAATTATAATGGGTTTTAATTGAATGCATACCAGAGAAACAGTCTATAAACAAATTATAATAAATCTATAAACAATTTGCACTTGATAAAGAATTAAAAGGATTTGAAATTAAAAAAAAAATTGCAAAAATTTTATTAATGAAAACGTAACATCATGAGAGAGGAGAAAAATGCTTTAAAAAGCAGTTGTTTATTTAGGTATTTAAATAATGAAGTCTGGTGAAGCCATCTCTTCTTTTTCTCCATTTACAAGTCTTTGTAGCATCGAATCCCATCTTGTAAAATTTGCCGTATCTTGATGCTATGTTCAACATTTGGATCTCCGTTTGTAATCGCCTTGCAGGCCATGTCAACCCCACAAAAAACTTTCTCCAGTTCTTCTGTTGAAAATTGTTTTGGTAGCACTTCAGAATTGTTTTTCTCTTCTGCATATGCAGTTTGTTCGTCAATTTCAAGGAGAGTTGCATCATCTAAGTCGCATGTGAGTCAATGCAGTCACGTACATTGGCAGTGTCCAAAGTTTCAAATCCCAAGTCTTTTTCGACCTTCACAATGTCTTTGCGGCAATCATCTGAACTTTCAATTCAAAACCAGTGAAATCATTTACCAAATGGGGCAAAACATGCTGGCAAACAGATTGCATGTTTTTGGCAGTGATTTCTAGCCAAGATGCAGATATATTTTCGTATTTAAAGGAATAAAAAATAAATTTTGAAATGAAAAGTTTGAAAAACTATCATGTCGCCTTGTCAGAATGGAATTAAGAATACTGAACACTGTTGCACGTTGCAGCTGACTGCCTGAAGGGAGCTATTGTCACATGTGCATGGTAGACAATACAGTTGGCACCACAGCATATATGTACCGTACCTAGGCTACGACAACACAGCATATACACTGGTGTGCAAAATTTAAGGACCAGTCAGGTTTTCACTTGTAGCTTCTCATAGGAGTGGACTGGATACGGGAAAAGTATACCAAAGAAACCTCGTGAGGTATAGAAATGATGAAGGAAACAACACCGACAACAACGGAAACAAAAAACGGTACAGAGGGACTTTATTCAAGAATGGCAACATAGCACTGGCTGCCATGATACAGATGCATCACTGCCAAAGATGGAACAAAGGGAAGAGGTGGTCCTCAGTAGGAGATATGGCTGCCTCTAATGTCGATGCAGGCTTTGCACTGCCTGTCCATACTTAGAACAATGTTGTTGATAAGTTCTTGTGGTAACATTGTCCATTCCTCTGTCAGCGCCACCAGAAAATGTTCACCATCTTCAGCTGGTGAACATTTTCTGGTGGGTGTGGACGTGCCTCTAGGCATCTCCCTAGAGCATCCCATATGTGTTCGATAGGATTTAGATTGGTGAACGGGCAGGCCAATCCATACGAACAATGTCCTCACTTTCCAAAAGCATATCAACAGCTGCAGTGCGATGGGGATGTGTTGTTATCATCCATAAACACGAACTCGGGGCCAATGGCACCTCGGAACAGATGCACATGGGGAAGGACAGCACAGTAGCATGCACCAGTTACAGTGCCGCCTTCCAGTATCTGGAGTTGTGTACGTCCATCCAAGATAGCGCCTCTCCAGACGAGAACACCTTGACAGCCATATCGATCCCTTTCAGTGATGTCTGCGGGGTGATAACATGTGCCAACCTCTCGCCAGATTAGCTGACGTCCATGATCAGTGCTGAGACCGAATCTACTCTCATCAGTAAAGAGTACCTCAAGTAAAGATTTTGTGGTTGTAACCTTTAGAAATAGTGTTGGTCCTTAAGTTTTGCACACCAGTGTATGTATAGTACCTGTCTAGGCTATTGAATGAGTTTTAATATGTACAGTAAATTTTTGACTTAATCTTAATTGAACAAACTGTGTTATAGTGAAACCAGTGCTGTTTGAAGCCATGCTAAGCGAGGTATTGCTGTAATGCTATTTAAAAAAAAAATCACACAAAAATAAAAAAAATAAAGAAATAAAAGATATAAAAAGACAAATTTGTAAGCATTCTACATCACATTTCTTCACTTACCATCTTGATGTAGAAGAATACTTAAAGCAGTTTTCTTCTTGCTTGCCCCCCCCCAGAAAATTCACAACAAAATTCTGTTTGCAAAGACAACTTTTTGCAATTTAAAACCAAAAAAGATTACCGATTATTTAGCACAGCTAATCTGAATTCCATTTTGTCTTTTTCGCAGTGCTGAAAGTAGGTATCCAGCGTGGAATACATTTAGAAAAAACAATACTCACAGAAAATAAGTCAATCCTAAGGTAAGCTATATGTTTTCAAAATCTTTTTCAAGAACAAATAATTAGGAAAATTAAACTAAAATAATTTACAAAAACTAGGAAGTATACAGGTCAGGAATCATAATGAGTATGGAGCTACTATTACCAAAACAAACCCTAAATGGAACCATGTTGAACAAGGCTGTTGAAAGCAGCTTTGATGAGCTTATAAATTCAGTAATTCTGCATTTAAAAATGCAAGACATATGTGCACTTGGAAAACAAAAAACTTCACTGAAATAGGAACTAAACTTTCATGTAAAAATATACAAGACAATTTTCAATGAGAGAGAGCACATAAACAGCCTCAAAAGCTTCAGTCAACAATGCTGTAAGACATAAGAATAACTTTTTATACTTAGATATATATATGGAACTATATATAACACTATAGTGTGTTAGCATATTATAGTATAAGCTAACACACATTTGATTCTTAATTTCTATATATTCATTTTAAAAATGCTACCTCAATATTTAACTTTTGTTTTACAATGTCAATTTATGTTTAGCAGAAATGTAGGTTACAAAAAATTAAACAAACAAACCTTCTTGGACAATTCAATACCAATTTTATTTTCAATAACATCTAAAAGAGGGCTTTTGCAACTTGAATATAGCATTCTTTCTTTCACTGGACAATTATAACCGGCCACTGAATATATAAATACTGAAAAGGAAAATCTAATATATATTTTCAGTAAAAAAAAAAAAAACATTAAATGCAATTTTATTATAGAAATACAAATAAATAATCAAAAATACTATACAATTAATAAGAATTTAAAAATTCAAGCTCTTACTGGATTCAAATATTGAAATTTAAACATGAAATTAGCAAAATTTATTAATAATGCAATTTGAACTAGAAATGCTTTATTTTCTCGATATAGTATGTTACTGGCTAGTTACTCAGCTTTAATGCAATACATTGAGAGTGCAGTGAAATTTTTGTTCACTAGTAATTTATATTAAACATTCATTAAATAAATATATTTACTTATACATTAAAAAACACAAGTTCCAAAACCATACAAAAATAAGTAGAGGCATATCTCATTATTTACTGTTAATCTGTTCCTCAAAAATACAATTACAGTTAATGAGTGAATATTCTGGGTACATTTTACCCAGAGATTTCAGAGGTTACAAACCTTAGCATATTCTTCATAGTTATCAGCATTTTTAATTATGTATCTTACTGCTATCAGAAGAATTCCAGAATAAGTGGGTGACATCAGCAGCATATCCACCATGGCCAGAATGTTTAATTTTTAAGTAGCCATAGAAGAAAGTAAACCACAAGCAGGTGCATAGGACCACATTAGTCTGGTTGCCAGTGCATAACTTATTTTATTTTTTTATTGAATTACAATATTATCTAGATTAAAAATAATCTAATTTTCATATTATTAGTGGCTATTCTTTTTTTAACAAGGCAATTTGTAAGCCAATGTGCAATTTCATACTGACATTTTAGAAACTCTATAGTGCAGCCAGAAGTTGCATTGCTATTCCTTGTCAAATTTTTGACGAGAAATACCAACCTTAAAGATTCTACAACATAGAGCAGAATTTTAGAGAGCTGGACTGTCACCAATATAAGCTTTATGAAAATGAAATAAGAGTATTCATAAACTATATTTAAGAAATTTTAATATCGATTCAAGATGTTTATAATATAGCAGCATACAAATATTTTCATTCATTTTTCTTAAAAATATCAACAATACCAACATTGCAATTATAAATTGCATGTTTCTAACTACAGTAGTTATTTAAAAATTTATTTTTCTTAAATCATCCCATTTCATTTCCTAAGATAGACTGAAATAAATGAATAAAAAAATTGAAGTATTTCCCACATTTTCTTTATACAAACTACCTTCTATAGGAAACTGAGAGCTGACTATTTAAGTTTCTGTAAATGCATGGCAGATGTGTCACATGATAGACAATACGTAAAAATCAGAAGATATGTCCAACCAGCTGGGCATAAACAAATAGGATTTTTTTTGTCCCATGGCTTCAATTTCTTGTGTCATTTGCTTTCCAACAACTGCAGAAATTATGAAATAACCCCATCTCTGAAAAGGGCTAATTAAAAACTCTCCTTTTTGATCATGTTTCAGTGCATTGTGAAAACAAGTAAAGAGATTCTGTTGTCATGACAAAAACACAGAGCTTTGCACTTGAAAGTAAGTAGAATCTGTGCAGGATAAGATTGTTATTTTTACACACATACAGACTTAAATTTACAGGGTTGAGATGCAGTCCCATTCACATACCTCATGGTTAGTGAAATCCAATTTCACCCCCAATGTTTAGTCTGTGTTTTTCTTTTTGTGCAAAATCCTTAAGATAACTTTTCTTTTTAAGCAATCAAATTAATTAAATGGGCAAAATTAATGAAAATCAGCACCACAAATGGGGAGGGCGAGACAGCAAATGGGCAGATTCAACATCAGATGTGGTATGTGCAAACCCATTGTCACATTTTTCACATCAGGTATGATGATATCAGATAGATAGAAATGAAGTGAATAAGCAAAATGCATGGCAACAAAAATATATGGTAACAATTTAGTACAAAAAGCCATATAGGAAGCCAAAAGAATAGATAACTCAATCAGATGGAAATGATAAATAAGCAATTGTTGGACAAAAACACAGCTTTGCTTGAAAGTAAGTAGAATCTTAAAGATTTTAAAGATGAGTGGAGCTAAGTTATAGTTTGTTAATGAGAAATAAATGAAAACAACTATCAGAGTAATGATATGCTCACTACATACAAAGGGTACTAGGAAAGTTTTGCAATATGACGCAACAATGAATCACAGGAAGCTGCTTGTTGCTGCATGTTGAGACATGTTCATATGTGCATAGTAGCCGCCGCGCCAAGTCGATGGGCTCAGTTATTCATTAGTAGTGAGAGTGTAAAGTGCTTGCGATGGCATCGTGGTCACGAAATGAGATAAGGACAGTTTTGCGGTATAATTTCGTGCGTGGTTTAACCATAGACCAGTGCTTAGAAGAAATGACTCTTGCACTAGATGATGATTGTCCACATCGTACAACGATATTCAGGTGGTATAGAGAATTCCAAAGGGGAAATTTCACTCTGGAGGATTCGGAGAGGCCGGGAAGGCCACGAATGTCAGTTACGGAGGAAAACGTTACTGCTGTGAGGAAAATGCTTGACGAAAACAGGCGAGTGACCTACCAACAGATAGAGGATACTTTGGGCCTAAATGCACCAGCAATTCGTTCGATTCTGCAAGATCATTTGCACGTGAAGAAACTTTGTTCTCTCTGGGTGCCGCATCAACTGACTGAAGAGCAGATGACACAACGTGTGACTTGGTGCCGGGAGATGTTAAAAAAGTTTGATAAGGGACAATCTCGGTATGTGAACAACATCGTGACAGGTGACGAGACTTGGCTGTACTATTACGATCTGCCGACCAAGGCTCAAAACAAAGTTTGGGTCCTTGATGATGATGACACACCCGTAATTGTCAGAAAATCCCGATCTGTAAAGAAGAAAATGATAGCTGTATTTTTCAAATCGAGTGGAATTGTGGAACGTGTCGTTTTGGACACGCAGAAGACAGTCACATCTAAGCGGTATACTGAACAATGCCTGCCTAAAGTCATTGGATCTATGAAGAACCTGCGGCCAAAGTCAAGAATGGACACCTGGTACCTCCATCATGATAATGCTCCAGTTCACCGCGCCAAAGCCTGCACCGAATATTTGACCACGACAGGACTGAAACTTCTCGAGCACCCTCCCTACAGTCCAGACCTTGCTCCCTGCGACTTTGCACTGTTCTTGCATGTGAAAATGAAGCTAAAAGGGAGGCGGTTTTCCAGTGATGAGGACCTTCTACGGGCTTGGGACAACGAGTGTGCTTTACTCCCTAGTGAAACTTGGCAGAACTGGTTTAAAGATTGGTTTCGGAGGATGGAGAGGTGTATTGAATGTAGAGGAAATTACTTTGAAAAAATTAAATAAACAAAGCTGTATTGCAAAACTTTCCTAGTACCCTTTGTAATTCACTTATTTATATGAGGGATACTAGAAGAAAAGTTCTCATCTGCACTGGAATATACAAGAAACATATTTGTATGAAATGAAACAAACTGTCTGAGGGTATTATAAAAAAAATGGGGAAAGAGTATCAAAGAGAAATGGAAATATTCTAAATACTCCAAACCAAAGAAGCTTCAAAGAGCTCATGCTCTGGTTGTGATCTAACCTGTGTTGCAAAAACAGGTGATAAAGCATCTGTACTGGGATGTCAGTTGAACTGTTAATTGCTAATAAAGGTGGCAACAACAAGAACTGCCAACTTCTGAGACATTAAGGCTGGCACAATTATTTGATAATCTCTATGCCAATTTTAAAGAGTGTATGGAAAGAAATGAAAAATGGTTCACAATTTTCAATAATAAACTTAACGAGTTGCACCACATAACTAGCAAACTAGCAGAAGGCAATCAATATCTGCAATCTGTTGTTCAGCACCTAGCAAGAAGGATAGAGGATATGCAATCTTCACTAAAAAGGTATCAGGAAGCTGGGTAGATTTTGACATATTCCTCTACATGTTTAAATAGAATGGTTTACAGTAAGCATTTCATAAACTATCAACACTGAAGTTCTGCATAAGCTGGATTTTAAAAAACTGGAATACTATCTGTCAGAGTTGAATAGTATTCAACTCTGACAGAACAATGGAATATTCCCAAGACAGTTAATGAAAGAATGCAAATGTTTATGCAAGACTGGTTCTTCAAAATTTCAGGTTAAGCTCAGCTAAGCAATTTAAATAGGGATGACCCTCAGCTACAGACATTTTAAATGAAATTGTGGAATTCTTCATGTAAGAAAGAAAAAGTATGTGGAATATCAAAGCTCAGTAGCTTGGTCATGTTGCACAAAAAACTTGGTATAACATTTTTCCATTCAAGATTCCTAAACATTGAGAACAGCTCTGAATTAAGCTAGAAAGCCATACCCTGAGACATCTTAAGAATTGTGATTGTAGATCATGGAATTCACTGCTGAGACTTGGAAAAATATATATATAAACAGAGAAACTCAATATAGTGCTGTAACTAAAATGTCAAACTGAATGGTCCCCTTCCTTTACATTGAGGCATCTCAAAAATAGCACAATAACATAATGTGTATTCCAGGCAACTTTCCAGTTTATCTACTTTTAATGTGAGACCTGGTTTGATAAACTAATGCAAAAATCTTGCCAGTATTTTCAGGGAAAGCAGAGGCCTAAGTTTTATATAGTTAAATAATGGTTAATTCGATATTTTGAATTAGTCATTATTACACTACACAAAAATTAAGTCCCTTGAATTGTGCAAAATTCCAAAAATAGATCTTTAAATGAAACCACTAAAGAAAAACTGGTGGGCAAGATGTGTAGTTTGAAATACAAACAGAGCTACCTTACAGCCTTGACCAAATACATGGTTTTTTCTAAATGTTTCTAAGAGAGTGTTCTAACCATCAAGGAACTATTCTCAGACTACATAGCAACCAAATGGTTTTTTTTTTTTTTTTTTTTGGTTAGTTGTTGGCACATCAGCTTCTGTGACCATAATGCACCTCCCAAAGTTTTTGCATTTTACTCTGATCCAAGCCCGAGGCGGGATTCGAACCCGCAACCTTTGGGTTACCAGGCACGCACTTTACCCACCTGGCTAGCCCGGTCGGCGCAACCAAATGTGGCTGAATGGCTTGCAGAACAAACCTAAGATACTGGATAGTTATCAGCCTTAAAATCAAAACATAACAAAATCCACCTATGCTGAATTGCTCTTGATATTTTGCAAAAGGAGTTATTCAATGAAGAGAGTGCCAGAAGTTTATCAAACTCTAACAAGGAGCTAAGTGATTTTGTAATAACTGGGAGCAAAGTGGAGAAGAAATTGTTGAAGTTAAACATAAAAAATGCACGTGGGGTGGATGGGGTCTATCCAGTTATATTAAAGGAGGCAGCAAAGGAAGTAAGCAAACCCTTAGCCATAATTATACGAGCTTCCTTGGACTCAGGGGAGGTCCCCATGGACTGGAGGGGTGCAAATGTATCACCAATTCACAAAGGGGGTTCAAAAGGTGACACAAGTAACTATAGACCTGTTAGTTTAACTTGTATTCCGAGGGAAATAATGGAATCACTGGTTAAAGAAGCATTGCAGGATCATCTAGACAAGACTGCAGTAATAGTTAAGACACAGCATGGGTTTGTTAAAGGGAGGTCTTGTCTGACCAATTTGATTGGATATCAAATTGGTCAGACAAGGATATCATCATTGGATATATGATGTGGTTACAAAGGACCTGAATGCCAAAAATCATTTTGATATCATATACTTTGATTTCAGGAAAGCTTTCGATACTGTTGCACATGGAAGACTGCTGTACAAATTGGAGAGGTATGGCATTAAGGGTAAGTTGCTACAATGGATAAAGGGATGGTTGAGTGGGAGACGACAGAGAGTGGTAATCAGTGGACACTGCTCTTCGTGGACAAATGGCATTAGTGGAGTTTCCCAGGGTTTGGTGTTGGGCCCATTGTTGTTTTGTATATTTATTAATGATATTGATGAAGGTATATCAGGTTTAATGTCCAAGTTTGCAGATGATACAAAGGTTGGAAGGATTGTTAATGACAGTAAAGACAGTATGCTACTGCAATAGGACCTAGAAAAGTTAGGTAAATGGGCTGAGAAGTGGCAACTGAAGTTTAACATTGCATTTGTCAAAGTACTGCATATGGGTAGCAATAATCAAAGAGAAACATACCAACTTTGTGGTACTACTTAGGGAAGTGGAAAGTGAAAAAGACCTGGGGGTATGCAGTAAAATATGAAGTTCGCTGAGCAGTGTAGATGGGCTGCCAGGGCAAGTCATGGAGTCTTGTCAAAGATATATAGGAATTTTGCTAGCAGCGACAGAGAGGTGATTATCCCGTTACACAAGGCAATGGTCAGGCCACACCTAGAGTACTGTGTACAGGTCTGGAGGCCTCATTTTAGGAAGGATGTAGAGTTGCTAGAACGAGTACAAAGAAGGGCAACAAGATTGGTGAGGGGAACAAAAGGGTGCTCTTACCAAGAAAGGCTTAAGTTCTGCAAAAATGTAGCCACAGGAGAGTAGGCACCTGCGAGGTGATATGATTGAGGTGTATAAAGCCTTGAATGGGTTGAGTAAGCTGAATGTTGATGGGATTCTTCCTATTGCTGAGATTAAGAACCTGAGGGGGCACAGATTCAAATTGAGGAAAGACAGTTGTAGAATAGATGTGTGGAAATTTGCCTTTAGCCAGCAGGTAGTTGATTGGGGAACAGACTTCCATCTTTTGTTGTGGAAGTTGATAGCCTAAATAAATTTAAGGCTGAGCTGGACATGCATTTGGAATGAATGGAGGAGTGAAATGTTTTTTTTTTTTTTTTTTTTGGCTGATGCTGCATATGCTTGCTTTCTTGCATCATATGCCTCTACTAATGTTAAAAGGGAATTTAAAATTGTTTTTCTTCTTCACTTAATTTCTATTATCAAATAAATTTTAATAAATAACTTGAATTAAGATAGAGCAAATAAAATAAAAAGAAAGAAATTTTTATCTACCTAGGCTTTCTAAGTAGTCACCTTCATATGTATGTGGAAAAGAAAATAAATGGTATCGAGCATGATCTTTAGGAATTCTTTCACTTAAGGAATGTATATCTGTGTCTTCTTTAGATTCCAAGTTTATTTCTTCATTATCAATATCTATGCTCTGAGAAAGAGAAAGAAAAAATTAACATACATGGATATATAATGATACTAATAATCATCAGTATATCTATTACTTAATTATCACATTTTAGAAGCACAAATTTATATTCAGCAAAAGAGCAAATTCACTTTCTGCTTTTACTGAATACAAAATGTATCCATCTCAAACTGTGAAGAAAATCAGAAGTCTCCTCAGTCTTATACTACAGATAAACAGCACTGCTCCCTAAGAATTAATATATTGCTATTTATTTGTAATGTGTGCCATTACCCAGATGACCATTTAAGAGATTACTGTTTCTTCATTGGCAGGCAGTTATGCACCAATCAGTGCAAGACTTCACAATCATTGATGATATAATTCATAAAGTAAGAGTTACTTCAAGGTGTGAACACTTAATCCACACTTTTGAGAACACATTTCATATGACAACTTTTAAATGCTTTAATACTTATGCCAATACCACACAAAAGTGTGGTGTTGGCAAAGTATCAAAGTAGTTAAAAGCACAATTTTTAAGTACAACTGCAATTTTTTTTTAGATTAATATTTAACATTTTCGCTGCTGATCTTTTTGACCCAAGATTGAAAACAAAGAGATAAAATCAATCTGGATTGGAAAGGGCAGAGACATTTTTGAGCTTTCTTCTTACTATGACTGAATCAGCCTCTGGTGAAGGTTGCCTGACAAAAATATAGTTTTTCTTGTTAAACTGGGAAAAAAGTTTCAAAAGTAGGGTTGTTCCCCCTCCAAGTGGATTAAAAATCTGATATTTGCATCAGGTAGCAGTGAACATATTAAGAAAAAAAATTAATCCAAATATAGTTACATTATGCAAATTATGTAAAAAGATTTATCTTAATAAAATTTATAAATATACTCAAAGCCTAAAATTGTGCAGGAATAGCATTTAAAGAAATGTCCCCTTTCCTATCATCACCAAAGCTTATGTGACAACTTTTCTGAAAAAAGCAGTTAAAAACTGTGCCTAAATGCAGTTTTCAATATATAACTTGCACACTGAAGAGGATATGTTAATCACAATGAAATCTTGGAATATATACTTTGGTTTTAGAGTAGAGCCTTTAGTGACTATGACTTTAAAAGCATTACAATGTCATTACTACACTTGCTTTTTTTTGCCATCTTCAATTTTTTTTTTTTTTTTTTTTTTGTTTAGAAAGCTTTTATTAAATTAAACTAATCATATCTTGAATATTGTGTATAAACATGATAAATATAGTATTAACATAACAATAATGAAGCCATTAACGAAATTTATTTATGCATCGCTGAACACAAGCACACACAAAAGATTTTGATTACTGCACCAGCAAAGAAAGTAGACAAATAATGTTGAACTAAAAATAAAAAAAATAATAAAAAAAATAAATATATATATATATATTTTTTTTTAGTTCAGCATTATTTGTTGAACTATTAATTTTTAATAATTTTTTTTCCCTAAAATTAATAAAACTAAGGGTTTGTGCAACAAAACCTCTAATATGCAAATTGTACCTAACAAATTCATACCTGATAATTAATGGAAACTGTTACAAAAAAAAGCAAAATGATACGAGAATATTAAATAATAATAACCCCGTGGAAAGTTAAAAACCAAAATGTATACACTTCTATCCAGTAAAAAATAAAAATATTAAAATGATAAAAATCCTAGAAAAGCTAGACTACATGCTTTTCAAAAACTTTTTCTAGAATAGAAAACAGCAAAGCATAGCAAGAGTGGGGTGGGAGAAAATCATATTGTAAGAATTACTAACCCAGGATAGTATTTTACAATATGGAAAATTAACACCTAATGATATTGTTTTTATAAAATGTTTGTGTAGAAAAATGCATATAGGTGTGAAAGCCAGTGTTTAACAATGGAAGCTGTGTTTATCTAATAAAGATACAATTATCTGCCTTCTTATCTAAATGGGAAGATCCTCACAAAGGATGATGTCTATTAGTCTCCTAATATGCAGAAAGGAATCAGTAATTACAAAATGCAGGAAACTGTTCCTCTGCTAGTAATAAAATTAGTTTAAATAATTAGTTTCTGTGTAGAAAAATGCATATAGGTGTGACAGCCAGAGTTTAACAGGAAAAGCTGTGCTCATCTAATAAAGATATGATTATTTGACTTGTTATTCAAATGGGAAGATCCTCACAAAGGAAGACATCTATTAGTCTCCTAATATGCAGAAAGGAGCAAGTTATTGCAAAATGCAGCCAATGTTTTTCTACTAATAATAATATTAGTTTCAACAATAACTGCAGAACACTATACTAAATCTAGAAAGATCCGAAAAAGATTACTTAAAATACGATAATGCATCATATTCTGTTACACAAACATTTTCCTCTACCCTTCCATAAGTGGCAAATGAAAGTATCAACGAATGCTACACTAACTAAATAAATATAAACTTTAAATCTAGGAAGAGAGCTTAAAACACTTCATATTTATTAATTGGTGTTCATCTATGATATTGGCAGGAAATATCTATACAGTTTGCATTTACTTGTAAAATAATAAGAGGAGTTTACCTCAATATAGTACGTAGAACACTTCCGTATGATACCCTCCAGAAATTAAAACAGAAAAAACGAAAAAAACCGACAACTTAACGGTACATCAGAGTAAAATATAAATAATTAAATAATCAATTTAACACAATTCAAATCAATTTAAAATAATACAAAAATATTCAAAACGATTTTCCTTCCTGAAGCTGACAACGCTTTTCGACCATATGTCATGATCACAGGGAAAACGAAAATTACCGAACTGGGTTAAACCTGAAACTTAAATAGTGATTATTTGTCTTCACGTGTAAAGGTCCACGCATTGGAGATCAAATATGGCCGCCGAACATTAACAGAATTCTCGTGTAATTTAATTTCTACGGTTTCTGCAATTAATAGTCACGTATAATTACATTGAACATTAAGTATTTTGGCCTCGTTAAATAAAAAAGTATGTTTTTCGCTAATGGCATGAAAGGCTAATTCTGACGCTGCTGAACGAGAAGCACGAACTGAGGCTTCATGTTGATTTACATGAATATTAAGAGAAAATCGTGTAGAACCTTGGTAAGACGAGTCGCAATCACTGCAAGAAATGTTGTATACCAGATCATTAATTTGTGTTGCGAAAGTAGAAAGAACCGAGCGATTGTTCAGTATAGTGTGTAACTTCCGTATTGGCCTGGCTACAATTTTAAATTCAGTATCTTTAAGAATCTATTAAGCTGTTTGTGCCACTGTTCAACATATGGGACAGAAATAAAGCATTTTTTGATATTACTATTGTTGGTTGGTGTAGTATTTTGTATCCTATCCTGTACCCTAATTCAGTTTATTGTGGCAATGGAGTAACCCCTGTTTAAGAACCTGTTTGTTTGTACAAACAGGTTCTTAAACAGGGGTTAATTGTTTGTATACCAGAAGCACCTGTGATCAGTCTCAAAAGGTGATGTAGTTGGCCTCAACTAACAGTTTAATTAAGTGAAAAATTTCCTTAATAGGTAGCTTCGTATAATTAATTGGAGTCGAGTTTTTATTTAATATAGTTGAGGCCAACTACATCACCTTTCGAGACAAGGTGTATAAACAAATTTTTGGATTACCAATGGGTTTGAGCCTGAGCGGCTTAATGTCAGAGATCTATCTCTCAACGATTGGGCATATACATTTGACACTTTTTCGACCCCGCATCACATATTATGGGAGGTATTTATACGATGTTCTAGTTATTGCTGATAGGGTTTTTTTTTTTTTTTTTTGGTATTTGTTGGCGCATAGGCTTCTGTGGCCATAATGCACCTCCCAAGGTTTTTGCAGTACTTTGATCCAAGCCCGAGTCGGGAATCGAACCCACGACCTTTGGGTTGCCAGGCAAGCACTTTACCCACCCGGCTAGCCCGGTCGGCATTACTGATAGTAGTACTATCCAAGACATTTTACATTCGTTTAATAATATTCATTCTAGACTCAAATTTACATTGGAAAGGGAGGATATGGATACAAAGTCATTAAACTTTCTAAATTTCACGCTTACCCGGGACTCAAATAAAATACAATTTAGCATCTATCGAAAACGTACAAACACCGGTATGCTTCTACATTATAATAGCTATCACCCGTTCACCTACAAAAGATCGATTATATTTAATCAATTTCTAAATGCCTATAAATATTCAATGACAGAATCTGCTTTGGACTCAGAAATACAAATATTAACTAGCAGGTTCTTAAACAGGGATTATTCCATTGCCACAATAAACCGAATTAGAGTACAGGCTAAGGATAGGATACAAAATACTACACCAACCAACAATAGTAATATCAAAAAATACTTTATTTCTGTCCCATATGTTGAACAGTGGCACAAACAGCTTAATAGATTCTTTAAAGATACCGAATTTAAAATTGTAGCCAGGTCAATACGGAAGTTACACACTATACGGAACAATCGCTCGGTTCTTTCTGCGTTCGCAACACAAATTAATGATCTGGTATACATTTCTTGCGGTGATTGCAACTCATCTTACCAAGGTTCGACGAAATTTTCGCTTAATATTCGTGTAAATCAACATGAAGCCTCAGTTCATGCTTCTCGTTCAGCAGCGTCAGAATTAGCCTTTCATGCCTTTAACAAAAAACACTTTTTTTTTTATTTAACAAGGCCAAAATACTTAATGTTCAATGTAATTATACGTGACTATTAATTGCAGAAACCGTAGAAATTAAATTACACGAGAATTCTGTTAATGTTCGGCGGCCATATTTGATCTCCAATGCATGGACCTTTACGCGTATGCGCGAAGACAAATAATCATTAAGTTTCAGGTTTAACCCGATTCGGTAATTTTCATTCCTGTGATCATGACATACGGTCGAAAAGTGTTGTCAGCTTCAGGAAGGAAAATCGTTTTGAATATTTTCGTTAGATTCTTTTAATTGCGTTAATTTGCTTTTTAATTGTTTTAAATTGATTTGAATTGTATTAAATTGATTTTTTAATTATTTATATTTTACTCTAATGTACCGGTAAGTTGTCGATTTTTTCATTTTTTCCGTTTTAATTTCTGGAGGGTATCATACGGAAGTGTTCTATGTACTATATTGAGGTAAACTCCTCTTATTATTTTACAAATATTATTATCAACGTAGAATGTATTGAGTATTACAGCTCTCATTCATACTATCTAGTTCACATTTACAGAAAGTCTAATTAAAAAGACATCCTGTAGTAAGACAATGATCTCTCAAAAACCATATAATATTGTCACAAGGTACCTTGGGATTTTACTACAAATAAATGTAATTTCATCTTTTAGAAGTATTACTGCCATTTATTCATATATGGAAATTTATGAATAAACTTCATTTTAAATAATTCAGAGTTGTTTTATTGTTAAGTTTGCTTGTTTTTTTTAGGTGTGTCAGGCAATTGTATATTATGTCTGTACAAGTGTGTTCGTGGGTCAATTTGCATGCTATATACGCTAGACCCAGAATGACTCACAGGGAAACACATTCCTTCTGACCCTGAGATTTGTTAGCCACAACCTCAACCAAAGAGGCTTTTAGAAATTACTCCAATCACTGATGAGATTCAAACCCAGATTTTCTCCAAATAAGTGACAAGTGGAAAAAACACTATATTGTACACTATACAACACAGAGCTAAACCTAGAAAGATCTAGATTTAGATCTTTCTATTTAAGCTCCTGGAAATTCCCATATACTGGAATAATTATGTATTCCAAGTTAACAAGAGAAGTAGCAATTCTTTGTGAATAATAAACAATGAAAAAAAATAATTAAAAAAGAAGGTATAAAAGTTAAAACTCACCAACTGAATATAGTTTAGTCGCCTATCTTTCATATCACAGATTGCATTGATGGCATCATCAGAAATAGGAAATGCAACTCCTTGAATTGTTTGTTGCTTTGAATCTATTGCAATATCTACTCTAGACTGAAGAAAAGAAAAATTCAGTATTCACTTCAATTAATGCAAAAGTTTGTATTCAAATTTGCAGTTATAAAAATATACGGAAAGTACAGAAAACTAAGTAATACTTTTTTTAAAATAATGATAAAGAAAATACACGTTAAAAATTACATTTACTATATTTATCTAGTGCTTTTTCAAAATGGAAAAAATAACAGGCTATTTGTAAAATGTCTGTAACATTGCATTTTCAGTCGGGGTTACGATTCTGCCACATTTTTGCATTGCCTTTAAAGAACACTTTATGAAAAACATTACTTTCTTTCAATTGTCCCTTGCTGCTATATTTTCGCTTTTCAACGACCATTAACAACGGTGAATTAGGACATTCAACTGTTTATTATAAAAAGATGAGGAAAAAAATTATGTATTGCACTGCTCTCATTTTGACTGTTATAATTTATGTTCATGCTAGTAATTTTCATATCACTGTATATAAATCAGTTTATAATATCATTGTATATAAATCAGTTTATAAAATATATAAATCATGAATATACAATTCATGATTTATATATTTTATAAACTGTTAAACAAGCTCCTCAAAAAAGCAGTGAGTTTCATATGTGCAAACAGAACATTTCTTTTCTGCACATCTTTCTCATTGCCTGTTCATTCCTCCAATGATCACACAAACATCCAGTTCTTCAGCTACAATATATGGATAACATATGCAATTGTATAAAGAAAAGAAATAATTGCTGGCTTATTTGTCTGATTTCAATAAAATTTTGGATGGCCCAACAAATTTTTCTGAATTTTTCTAACAACTCAACTCACTTATGAGAGTTGAGTTGTTACATGCAGACAAATGGATAGGAAGTTAATAGGTGCTTTACACGTACACAAACATATATCTAAAAAAAATGTAACAAGATTGTTTTGAAGCTTCCCAAAATGAAGTGGGACAAAATATTTCCTCACCCTCTCCACTTCAATTATTTTAGGAAGGATGTAGATTTGTTTGAGTGTGTACAGAGAAGGGCAACAAGATTGGTAAGGGGAATGAAGGGATCCCTTACCAAGAGAGGATTAAGTTCTGCAATTTGCAGCGGCTGGAGACTAGGCGCCTGCGAGGTGATCTGATTGAGGTGTATAAGGCCTTGAATGGGTTGAGCACGCTGAATTCTGATGAGATTCTTCCACTTGCTCAGATTACGAACCTAAGGGGGGCATAAATTCAAACTGAGGAAAGACAGTTGTAGAATAGATGTGGGGAAATTTGCCTTTAGCCAGCAGGTGGTTAATTGCTGGAACAAACTTCCATCTGTCGTTGTAGACGTTGATAGCTTAAATAAATTCAAGGAGGAACTAGGCTAGGCGCCTGAGAGGTGATCTGATTGAGGTGTATAAGGCCTTGAATGGGTTGAGCACGCTGAATTCTGATGGGATTCTTCCACTTGCTCAGATTACAAACCTAAGGGGGTGCATAAATTCAAATTAAGGAAAGACAGTTGTAGAATAGATGTGGGGAAATTTGCCTTTATCCAGCAGGTGGTTATTTGCTGGAAAAAACTTCCATCTGTCGTTGTGGACGATGATAGCTTAAATAAATTCAAGGAGGAACTGGACAAACTTTTAGAGGAAATGGTTGTGGGAATTTTTTTTTTTTTTTTTGGCTGGTGCTATATAAGCTTATACACTTGCTTTCTTGCATCACATGCCTTTATTACTATGTCACTTATTTGATCATTCCCCAGAATGATCAAATAAGATCAGATGTTGTTGTTGTTTGTTTTTTAGGAGCATTAGCAACTAAGGCCATATTGCTCCGTGAACATGCGGTGGTCATTCCTGACCTTTCCGCATCCTCCGTATTTGGTGGTGACGGGCTCGAACCCCGGTCTAATCAAGAAGCGTGTGCTACTCTAAGATCAGATACAGAGCATATTGAAATCATCCTGAAGGAGTGCTGCTTGGCAATGGTCATTAACCATTGTCCATTTTCAAAGGTGGTTAAATACAGCGTGATGTTAAAATTGACATCACGCTGTATTTAAATCGGTACAAGCTTCTATGTATATTAAATAGTAACTAAGGCAATTTTTTGCATGAAGCAATGGGACTATACTTAAGATTACTATTGAATGGTCAGCGCTTTTGCACCATAGTCCCATTGCTTCATGCAAAATAATTGCCTTAGTTTATACTATTACAAAACCATCAGGCATCTCTCATACTGTGGACTTATACTTCATAACTGGGTTGTCACTATTGCCACAACACGGTACCTGCACACTCACGAATGAGTAAGCCAACAAGCTTCGTAATGGTGCTATTTGGGTTGTGGTATCTGCCAAGAATAAGTAACATTAGTCTTCTCCACTGGTGAAGCATTACTTATTCAAAGCAGTGCAATACTTTGGCAACTCATTGTGAAGGTTGATTCACAATATGATATTCAATTAAAACGATGCCAATTATAAACTTGAACAGTTCACTATGAGCAAAACACAGTAATACTAAATAGTAACCTACAAAATCTCTAGCTAAAATCAAAATAAATTAAGGAGCATAACTAGGACTATAAAGCTATTTGTAGAATATGATTTAATATGACAATTAGGTCAATTAAACAGCAAGAAATTTTAAAAAACTTATCGGATTCCCAGAGCTAAAATTTCTTTGAGAAACACGTGGATACTCTCATCCCCAAAAGATTGAAGGATATAACAACATGCTGATATGATTAAAAATCATCTAGTTGATTTAAAAATTGTCTCTTACAGTAAGTCCCCACCTTCTAAAAAAAAAAGTTTCAATGAATAAGGATTACAATCTTACACACCCACACTTCAACCGCACATTTTGTCCCTTACAGTAAGTCCCCACCCTCTAAAAAAAGTTTCAATGAATAAGGATTACAATCTTACACACCCACACTTCAGCCGCACATAGAGGCCCTCAATAACAAATAACATTATTTAATCTTCTGGTCTGCAGCATACACTACCTCTCATTTTCCCATTGCTTCCTATGGCCTCACTCACAGAAACTCAAAAATACATCTGTATCTAATTAGCATGATTCTAATCAATATTTTTTTTCATTTCCTTTTGTTCAGAAAAAAATAAAATAAATAAAGCAATATAAATAGTTAATCCTGAATTACGACAAAAACAGATGTTTTAATATAAGAGCAAATGCAGCATGTTTACCTCATTTTGCTTTATTTGTTGAAGTTCTTCTTCCGCATTGGTTAATGGAACTGGGTTCTCTGTGTGCATATGTTTAAAATAACCCTGAAGGCTAACATCCTCCTGAAAATTGCATAAGTTAGTAATTAAAATTAGCCACAAAAGAAATAACCATAACATAAAATGAGGTAAAATATTTTCTTCATAGGAAAAATTATTTCCTAGGATTGATAATATTAACTATTTAATACATAGTTAATATTAATATCTATATATTATTAATATTAAAATACATATTACAGTAAACCCCCGCTATTCGCGGTATCTGTATTCGCGGTTTCGCGTATTCGCGATCGCTGATTTAATATAAAATGAAACCTAAAAAAATGTGAAATTTAAAGCGCCGTGAATATTTTTCCACATAAAAAACATGGGCGTGGCTAAAATTATCTTTCCCAGTCAAAACAGTGCTCAGTGGGTGGGGGGAGAGGGGTGACAAAATCGCGAGCGTGGATGTTTCTCGCTAATCCTTGTTCAGTATGTGTTATGTGCTTGTCATGGAAGCTTTCGTCGTTTGCTTTTAATTTATATGCTTATAAATTTATCAATTTATAAATTGATATGCTTACAAAAGTAATAAATCCACCGTTTTGCAGTGTAAAACAGACTTTTTCGAGTGTGTTAACAGAAGAAAGTGACTTTATTGTGGACAAGTTCTTTCTAACCCGTACAAAAATATGTCTACGAATAACAAGGGAAATGTGAAAAGATCAAAGAAAGTGATGACATTAGCGAATAAAATTGAGTTATTAGACAAAATTTCCAATGGTGAAAGTGTCTCCTCAGTGGCAAAACATTATAAAATCGATGAGTCAACGATACGATCAATCAAGAAATCAGAAGAAAAAATCCGCCGTAGTGTCGGTGAAAACGTGCTAATTGCTTCAAAAATTTGCTCTGTAACCCGTGATGTTAAATTAGAAAAAATGGAAAAGGCTTTAAACCTGTGAATAGAAGACCGAACTCAAAATAAAATTCCGTTAACTTCACTCATCATTCGTGAAAAAGCAAAACTCCTTTATCAACACTTTAGCGAAACTGGTGATAGCACTGGCGGGATAAGTTTTTTTGCTAGCAAAGGCGCTGGTTTGAAAGATTTATTTGAAATTTCTAATGAATATTATATTTATTATTAAATTGTTCATTTCGATGCCATATGCTTGCATTTCACTATGTACATAGTCATATTATGAAGGTACGTATAATACATACATAGACAAAATTTTAGACTAGTTTTTCTTATATATTACATACTTTGGAACGGAACCCCTTTATTACTATGGGAGCCATAACTCAGTATTCGCGTTTTCGGTATTCGCGACATTTCTCAGGAACGTAACCCCCGCGAATAGCGGGGGTTTACTGCACATTCTGTCGATGACTTATCACACAATTTCCCTACAAAGAACTTCATGTCTGCTGCCTGGATCACAGTCTCCAGAAACCCTTTCTTCCTTTGCTGTTCTTGTTTCAACTTCTACAAGTATATATTATTCTCGAGTTTTATTTTCCAAGTCTAAAAGACTTTGTATGTATTTTGAAATATTAAAACATGGCTCTTACCTATCTGTTCATTCCCTAAAGCATACTGAAGGAGTATTGCCTAGTAATGGTCATTAATAATGAAGAGATAGTGTCCTACTTTTTACTAGCTTACACAGCAAATATACAGGACTGCATGCTACTCCACTCCCTCAAGGGTATAAGACCTGGTGTAGACTTTGTATGGTGTTCTCACTATGCTGTGATTGAAAGTTTATTTACACAATATGCAAACAATTAGAGCATAAACAAGCACAGCAAATTTCGAATTTTACCATGTGACATCCTCATTTGTAATACTTCCTTTGGAATTTATGTACGTTTAACTGTGCTAGACATACTCAGATAAGAGCTTGAAATGTTTGCTGCATTTCTTATGCTGTAGTAGTCTAAAATAGGTGATTAATTTTTTTCAATTCTAACAAAGCAAAAAATGAAGTACAGAAGTAATCAAAGATGTGATCTTTTCAACATAGCATATGAATCTTTTATGCTTTCACATTATAACCACTTGTTATTTTACACAATGAATTCTATTACAAATATTGCAAATAAAAGAAAATGTTCAAGGTTGGAATTTCGACATTTGCTTAAAATAAATTTTTTTATAATCTAGGATTTCAGACAGACCTATATATCCAAATCTCCATGTGAGATAGACAGGCTAAGGTAGAAGTGACAAAGTCATTAGAAGTTCCTCCAGTCTACAATGAGAATCAAACACCGACCTTTCCAAATGGCAGCAAAGTCACTGAATGGCCAAAATAAAAGTTGTGCCAACACCTCTGTACATGTGCAGTAAGACCAAACTAGATTGTTCATGCACTGCACAAATAGCTGCAAATACCAGATATGCTGTGCAACAGTACACTTGAAGCAGGAAGTAGTTTGAAATTTAAGGGAGGTTACAGGCCCATACATACACTCAGCTACTTTTCCATATCTTCATATCCTCAGCCCTTTTCTTTATCTCCCCACATCCACAATTCCCCCTCAATTTGTCTATCACAATTTTCCTCATTCCCCTCTGGGCCTCTTTTCAACTTTCCCCTCATCACTCCCTCACAACACATGTTAAATCACAATTTCTTTCTGCCTCATGATTATTTCAAACATCTCTTCTTGCCCACCCTTCTCAAAGGCACCTCATTTCTCATTTTATCAACTCGTCTTATGTTTTCCACCTTCCTAATATTTTTTGTTCTCAGTCTCTGCTCCACAAAGTACCACACTCCATACCACAAATTGCACCAATCTTTTCCTTAGACCAATTCCTAATCTCCCACACATACTTCTTTGCTTCTCAGAGGTTTTTTATCTATTGCTATTCTTATTTCTCTGCTGCTCTTTGCTTCTTCCACCATCAAGCTTTTCAAATACCTACTTGCTCACCCATTCCATTCTCTCTCTGGTAAGCAATTATTCTTGATTAAAAAAAAAAAAAAAATTCACACTGACATTTCGTGTAGGCCTGCATGAAGCATGCAGATGTGATGCTGAGTCATAGATTTGTTTAATGAGAATACCTTTCACTGTGGTCATGACAGTACATAATGAACCACGTTTATATTGACCCGTCAGTAGGCTGCAAGTGAAACTCCTTGTTTCTTTGAGAGAAAAGGCAGTGTACCAACATATATTGATGCTGATATTGGCCAAACAGTACATTACACAATGTGCAAATCATATCATACTGGGTTCTTTATCATTTGAAGTGCACCATTATGAACTTGTAAGGTTTCATCTAGAATGGTACCATAGACAAGTTACATTTTTATGCCAGATCACTGTACTGAATGAAACATTGGCTTGACTTCATAAGCCAACTAAATGGCACTCCAATGAGTGACAAGGGTTCCTCTGCAACCCAAACAGAGGTCATTTGCAGACAATGATTAGCAGATAGTGTTCATCATCTTCCACTGGTAGATGCAGACCATAAATATCAGTGGAAGATGAAGGCCATAAATTAGATTAAAGGAATAAAATTATCAATGATACAGAAACAAACAGTTTTCTTGTAATTTCCAATAATCACTATATATTGTCACAAATATTTCAGTATGAACAAGCGTAATTGAATGCTATTAAATAATCCTTTCAAACTAATGTTATTAACAGCTATGCATTCCCCCTCTAAAGTGAGAAAAAATACTGTCACAAAGAAGCAATAATACTCAAAAGTAGAAGTAAATTTATTAAATAAATATGAAAGCATAAAAAATTAAAACTACTTTATTTTTACAAAATAAATTAGAACATTAATTTTGGAAATGTATGTTACAACATACTTTTATAGTTCCAAACAATTCACATTTGATATGCCCTCCTCCAAATTCTTTTTTCATTGTGGCTTTTGTTGATGCATATAACATTTTCTGCCTAACCTATAAAATAAAAAAAATATTTTAATAACTAGTATATAGAGAAATACTAGTGTATATTACTTTTTTTTATGATAACCCAAACACACAAGATTGTTAAACATATAGCATAAGTGCTATATATACGTTCAACTACTCTGAACATATAGTACTTCGATATTTTCAAGTACTTTGATCCCCCAATTCACAAAAGTGGGATCAAAGGGTGACACGAGTAATTACAGACCTGTTAGTTTAACTTCTGTTCCGGGGAAAATAATGGAGTCACTGGTTAAAGACGCATTACAGGATCATCTAGACAAGACTGCAGTTATAGTTCAGACACAGCATAAGTTTGTTAAGGGAAAGTCTTGTCTGACAAATTTGATTAGATATATGATGTGGTTACAAAGGAACTGGATGCAAAAAGTAATTTTGATATCACATACAGGAACTAACCGGCATATGTAATAGTCGACTTTACATAAGTTTTTGCCTGCCGGTGAAAAACTTAAAAAAATCGTGGAAACGTATTTTGCATCCCGTAGGAATAAATGGAGGTCCGTTAAAATATCCCATTTTTTAACCCAATCACACATTCTTCTTTTTTTTTTTTTTTTGGTAATTCGTGCCAAGACCTCAGAAGTTGAAATTTTTGATATATAACAAAGCTATTTATCTCACTAAAAGGACATTTTTATAATGGCAATTGCCATACACTTTCATTGTTATCATATGTTCCGTTATAAGAATCAATTTTGAATGCACAGTAACATGGCCTTAGTCGCCTATGCTCCTAAAAAAATTTTAAAAAAAAGATATGATTACTGAAGATGTTCAAGAATTACTGGTAGAAAAAGAGGCTGGCAAAACAGATTTAGTGGAAATGGCATCGGAGGTAAAACCAAATAGGATGATAGCACAGATGAAAATTCTAAACATCCAAATTTTACACTAAAAAGTATACAGGAAGGCATAAAGTTAGCTGAGCAATTAGAATCTTATTTTTTGAATGCAAATTCTTGAATGAAAGGAGTCCAAAGTTCAAAAGGGAGCTTCAAAAGTGCTTAGTTCCATACGATGAAAATCACAAAGACTTATCAAGCAAAAGCAAACAAATCTAGATTACTGATTTTTTAAAGAGAGCAGAAGATACATGAAATCTAGAATGGTGTATTTTTGTTAACATTTTGTTAACGAAATAGTGTATTTTTGTTAGCTTTTGGAATGTAATCCCCCTTTTCATACTTTTTCATAGACCCATATAACACAGTTTCGCACAGCATGACATTTTATAGGACATGTTATACGAGGGTTACCTGTATTTGCGATAATACTGATAATTGGAATTGTGGGTTTTTACGTTATGGTATTATAGTGAAATGAGTTCCCCTTCACTGAAATCTTCAATTATATAAAAAACAAATAAATTTTCAGAATCTTCTCTTCATTGCTATTTACTTGTTACAGTGGTGAAGGGAAAGGAACCAACGGAAAGTGCAAGTACTGGCAGTGCTAGGAAATGAAACAAAATCGATTTAGAAATGAAGATGATTAATTAAGAAGTACGAAGCAGGACCAAGTTTGTCCTGCATCTATTGCACAGAATTAGGTCTCGCTGCTTCAACAGTGAATTGCTTTTTTAAAGGACAGTGCACATGTAAAATAACATGTTAAAGGATCAATGCATTTAAGATCAACAGTGATCACAAAATGGCATTCAGGTGCTATATATCGAAGATGGAAAAGCTATTAACAATATGGATGGAAAATCAGATTCAGAAGCAAGTGCCCCAGAGTCCAATGGCCATTTAAGAAAAAGCAACAAGTATTTATGAAGATATTAAGGATAAGTATGGCAAACCCCAAGCCAAGTTTGTGGCAAGCAACGGGTGGTTTAATAGGTTCAAGTATCGCGCTAGTTTCCAAAACATTAAAGTATGCGGTGAAATCGCTAGTACTGATTCTGCAGTTGCAGAGAAATTTTGTGATGTGTTGGAAAAACCCCCTTCTAAATCTCCACAGCCCTTAACTTCTCCTCTCTTTTTATAATTTTATAATTTTGAACACTTTGTAATTTTTTCTGCACATGAGATAAAAAAATTGAATAAATAATTCTATTTACATGTTCCTCGAATATTTCTTTTTTGCTTCAATCAAATTCAGTGCACATAGTTGTGAGTGCTGCATAAGCATTTAGGGAAATTCCAACTTACGTAAAGTTCCATGGAACACAACCCTTACGTAAGTCGGGGAGTGGCTGTACTTGGATTTCAGGAAAGCTTTTGATACTGTTGCGCATGGAAGACTACTGTACAAATTGGAGCAGTATGGTATTAAGAGAAAGTGCTACAATGGATAAAAGGGATGGTTGAGTGAGAGAAGACAGAGTGGTAATCAATGAGTGCTGCTCTTTGTGGACTAATGTTATTGGTGCAGTCCCCCAGTGTTGGGCCCACAGTTGTTTTGTATATTTATCAATGATATTGATGAAGGTATATCAGGCTTGTCCAAGCCTGCAGATGATACAAAGGTTGGCAGGGTTGTTAATGACAGTAATAGCAGAGTGCTACTGCAACAGGATCTAGAAAAGTAACAGATGGGCTGAGAAGTGGCAACTGAAGTTTAACGTTGACAAATGCAAAGCACTGCATATGGGTAGAAGTAACCCTAGAGAAATGTACAAGGGGCATTCAAAAAATAAGTTACACCTGCCACCATCTCTTGGTATAATTGTGCAACAAATGTGGTGCCTGCACGGAATGGAGTTCATATCGTGCACCCCCTGGTAGGCAAGTTTCGTTGACGTAGAGTTAACAGTTGTGTAGGAGCAAGCATTCATAATGGCACGTCAGCTAGAATGTTACTCCAAGTTCGAGGTACGTGGAACAGTACGATTTTTGTGGGTGAAACGTCTGAATTGTTCCGAGATTCATCATGAAATAACAGTATGGGGAAAATGCAATGTCGTGTCCAGCCATAGTGAAGTGGTGCCAGCAGTTTGAAAGTGGCCGCACAGAATTGACGGATGCTGATCGAAATGCTGATCGACCCAAATATGCCTAATGGAAGGAGACATTGTGTAGTGAGATGTGTCATTCCACACCATCTTCTGTCACTGTTTAGAGTTCATACACATCCACAAACACTGAGCAACACTTTCAGTGCTATTTGCACTGTTGACCATAATAATGGCCGTGTGTACTACTAACAGATGTTCGTGTGGCCACTTAAGCTCTATGATGTTTTCTGCAGACAAATACACAAGACATGAACTATCCTCTTTATGGTTCATCCAACACATTTTGTAAGTTTGTGAAGTCACCCAGACCTCCTTTTTTATTGAGATACTACTTAGAATCTTGAATAATAACTTCCACAGTGGATTTTGACAAGTTGCACTTTTGCAAACAGAAAGGTTACTGATGTGGCATCCAACCATTATCCCATGTTAAAAGTAAGTTCTGATCCATGAGCCACACTAGTTCCTAACTTACTGCTGCTGCTGCATAGGTACACCCACATTTATATTGTATGTTTCAGCCAACATGCATGCAGACTTCTAGCACAGTACACAATATTCATTGAGGGATGTCTAATTACTTTTGGCCACACATTGCATATATCTACACAGGGTGTCCCACAAGTCTGGAATCATAGAGAAAAATTAAAAAATGCAATACAAACACTTTTATTTAAAGAACACACTCAACGTATCCACCATTGTTCCTATCCAGTTGAGATATCCAGTCAGAGGTACATGGTGAATTAGTTCAGAATAATGGTGTTGCACAGATCAATAATGCACTACCACAAATGTTCAACACTCTGGGTGTTGAACATTTGTGGTAGTGCAGCCTTTAACTGACACCCAGAAAAAAAAAAAAAATCTAGTGGTGTGAGATCCACACTTCTCACTAGCCATTCCACAGGCCCTCAACATCCTATCTTACATAGATGTTGTAATGTGCAGGAGTAGCATCTTGCTGGAACCATGTATAGGTATTTGCAGTGAAATTTCCTTGAAAAAAGAAGGGGCCTATGATGTGGTCTTTCCACATGCCTCAATATACCATTACATGAGTAGCACCTTGTTCTCTTGAAGGAGCAAACCAGTGAGTGTTGTTTAGAGACCAGTAGCAAGTGTTCTGCAATTTACCTCACATTTCCATAAAAAAATGGCCTCATCACTAAACAGAATTGCAGATGGGAAATCTGTATTCTGAGCATATTATTCTCTATCCCATTCACAAAATTCCATCTGTCAGTATGGATAACTTTCACTTAATTTTTGCAAGATCTGAAGTTTGTATGGATGCCATTTGTGAGTTTTAAGGATGCAATGAATGCTGCTTTGACACTCTTTTCTCAGAGGACAACCTTCAAAGATACTTTTCGAGATGTTTGCATAAATGAGCAAGAATGGCAGTGGCTGCATCATCGTTGGTGGCCTTCTCAAAGGTCCACTGCATGGTTTATTCTCTATAGACCTGTTTTCCTAAACTTTGCAACGAGTTTGTTAATGCAGCCTTGTGTTATTGGCTCATGGTCTGGATGCAGTTGTTAAATTCTACGGTGACCTCTATCTCTGACTCCAATTTTCTACAAGAAGAATTATCTGGACTGATTCTTCCTTACTCAAAGACATCATGGGGCTGCAAATATGAAAATATATGAATTAGTTATTTTTCCTCTATGATTCCAGACATATATAAAACAAAATAAAACTTTATATAAAAAACAAATTCATTAATTGATTATAAAATTAGAATGACATAGGGTCAGAACCAATCCCCTCCTGATAAAGTGTGTTCACAATGAGAAATCCTGTGACAAATTGTGAACCGTTTTTTTATGGCTTGTGTTTTTCACCTTAGGATTGTATTCATGTGTTTGGTGTGATCTGATACCATTAATCATTTCATTGGGATAAGGTGCTAGTAAACTGAGTGATCAATATGAAAAAGTGAGGCCAAGTTTACAAAACTTGGCCTCACTTTTAATCCATGCTCCTCTATGGCCTCACAGCCATAGAGGAGCATGGACTTAAAAAAAACAAAAGTTCAATACACCAATATGGTGAACAGAATGGCAGTACACTTGAAATCCCAATAAACTTGAAAGATAATCAATACACCCTAGGGGCAGGGATTTGAAAATACAAAAATGTGATACATGATCAAAATATGCTTGCAAAGAACACTGCTAAATAAAAGTACAGTAAACCCTCATTAAACCGGACTAATAGGGGCAGAGAGGTGTCTGTTTTAATGAAAGTCCGGATTATATGAAATACGCTTTGTAATGTGGGTAAAGCTTATTTAAACAACATAATTTACGTGGATAACAGTAAAAACACGTTTATTTTACATTAAAAATATATATGTACCTAGTCAAAAATGGTTCATCTTCACTTACATCACTTGCCACATTCACTGGTTTGAAAAAATTACTTATTTTTTTTGTGATTGTTTGCAGTTTATTTCCTTTACTACCAATCCACATAGGTGTCTTAAGTGTTCATAATAGGCAGATACGTTTTCATCTGTTGATTGTTCAATGAACAGAATTACAAAGTTCAAGTGGTCTTTCACTTCGCTTACCTTAATTTTTGGCTGAATATTGTTGCTCACTTCACCTTCTTCCTCGTCTGAACTTTCTGCTGCTCCCATTACACTATCTGCGATCTCTTCTCCGGTCATGATGTGGTAGCCAGGATTATCTTCATCTTCTTCCATCCATGACTCTATCTCCTCTAAGGACATAGCTCTTTTCCCTCCTCGTTGTAGAGTCTCATGAAAGTCTTCTGTCTCACAACCATCTGTTTCTGGATTAGCCTCTTTATCTAAGAGAAGTTTTTTCCATGAATTCGCCAAAGTTTTTGAATTGATTTCTTTTGCAGCATCAGCAAAGTTGTAAATCATAGATCTTACATTGTACGACTTTAAATTTTTCAATGTCTGTTGTCCTCTTCTGTCCTCTTCACCAACTAGTGGCTCCTTGACTTCTAGGACTTCACTCAAAAACTTTTCTGTAGAGCTGCTCTGCAGTGTAGATCACCCCTTGGTCCACAGGCTGGAAAACAGATGTCGTGTTTGGTGCCAGGAACATGCACTTAATCTTCTTATCTCGACTGACAAGTTTGTCAATGTCAGGGTGAGTTGGTGCGTTATCTAGCAAAATCCCAGAAAACTTCGTCTTCTGGGATTTTGATGTCTTCTGATTTCTGGCACAGCTTTCCTGTGGAACCAATCCATTGTTACTTCCATGGTAAACCATGCATGGTTTACCATGGAATAAAATTATGAATAAAAATGGACTTGATTTAGATCAGAATCAAAACCCCAGATTTGTTAAATGAATTAGGGAGATTTCTATTGCAATTACAACCTGTAGCCTCAAATTTTCAGATCAAGTCAAGCAATACACACAAGAAAACAACTTAGCAGTTTATGCACTGTCAATATTCACAGATACTTACCTCAGCACTGCAATTTTGGTGTAGCATTGTTTTTCACAAATTTCTCACATAAGATTATCAGGAATTATTCTGACATTATTTTTCTACATGTAGCCCTCACCACAACTATGTAAATTTTTATTATTCTTAGTCCTTATATTTATGAATAATGGTGCAGTGATCTGCTAAAGTTGACTCAAATGGTTAGGTTACCCATAAGCTTCAACAATAAAAAAGTGAATAAATAAAAACTGGAAAAAAATAAATAAATAATATATACACACAGTAAACTCAAATCTTACCGGAGAATTATCTGGAGACCAGGTAATAAAAATCCATTCTTGACCAGAATTATTTGTACTGTCAAGCCGGTAGAACAAATAACAAGGCTGCTTTGCCTCCAAAAGTGGTAACACAAATTCATCATAGTCTGAGTATATTAAGGCATGCATAATTAAGATACACTGTATTTGAACTACTCAACTTCTAAAATATCGTGCATACACTTGTAACACATTTAGCTTTAGTGATCAGGTTTCTAATCTAAACTAGCTAAGACCTATTAAAGTTTCATAGAGGAACTAATGCTTTAAATTATAATCTTTGTATCTGAAAGTGCCATAAGACAATTATTTTATGAAAAACACATGCATATGAATGTCACTATGGTAATCAAACCTGAATCCATGAAATAAATGTAAATATGCATTGCACCATGCTATTGGTTCACATAAAAATACATCCGTGGATTATGAAGTTCCAAAATCAAATATTTAAACAATTATAATATTTACATATAATTACACAAAGAATTTTTCAAAATAATGAAAAATGCCTATTTATGCATCTTTTCCATCAGTCACATCTGCAAATATTCTTTGAAGTCTTTTTTTTTTTTTTTCTTCTTCAAGTTCCTTGTTTGCATTTATCACATCTAAAATAACTTCTGCTTCACTGAAAATTGTCATCCTTTTAACAAGTTCTTCAGTTTTTGAAGAGAATAAAAATCTCATAGTACAAGATTAAGTGAATAAGGTAATGAGCAGTAAATTGAAAGACAATAAGGAATTCTTCAGAAAGGTATTCAAAAATTATCTCACGATGAGCAGAAACATTATCATGGAGTAATTTCCAATTTTTTCTTGCCTGCAGATCAGGTTTCTTCCTTCTGACTACAATGCTTTAACCAACTTTTACAATTAATCAACCAACTACCAGTCCTAATAAAATCAGATAAGAGAGCTTCTACTGTAATAATAATTATGCATCATACAATGCATGGGAAATTTATCATATTTTGAAGTTATTTATTTCATTTATACCAACAACCAGCAATACCAACACAAGACAATTTAGTTTTGATTTCAGACTGAGTTGTCTTCTCATCAGAATATCTGTCACTGTTCTTGTCTCCATTTTAGTCTAATCACTGTGTACACACAAAGTATAACAGATTACAAAATTATTTAAAAGGAAATAATTAGGTTCAGGTTAACATGCATTTATAAAGAAAATAATTAAGTTATGTTTACGGGTGTATTCATAAGAAAGATTAAGCCTAACAATGTATTTACAAGGAACTAATCAAGTATGAACATGTATTTTGCATTTGCATACACAGGGCGTCCGTGAAATAAGTACAGTACTGTACTTATTTCACGGACGTTGTTTTGGTCCATTCCATGGACCAAAACAACAGAAAAATGTCATATAAACATGGGTCTATAAATACTTTAACAAACTAGACTCACTCTAAATTTCCTGTGCAACAGTAAAAATAATATAATTTTGTTTCAAGTTACTTTAAGCTAGGAACATGGTTTAAACTGGAGTTGAGAATAAAGATGCAAATGACTAATTGTCTTTTATCACCACCACCATTCCTATTTAACAACAAAACAGAGACATCATATTTAAAGTGATAGTAAGTTGATCATGTGTACTAGTACGTGATTCAAATCATTGTAAAGACACATTAATTTCCAGTGCACTGTGTACAGTCAAGAACCATACTGTGTCAGAGCTCATTTGTAAGTCAGTGCTTACAATGGATAACCGCACATTCTAAGATATGCATTTAATTCTTGGTGAAGCCTGTGGCAATTGTGCAGTTTTCCTCAATGAGACTACTGAATCTCTTTCTACTGTTCATTTGCCCTTCTATGGTAGATTGCACACAAAATGTATGAAGTTGGTGTGTAAGAGCACGTATTGAAATTTTCAAACGGATCTAATCTGTTAATGAAGCATTTCCAACCCATGTTTATATAACATTTTTTGATAGGTCCATAGAACACCATCCAATTTACTGCACTTCATTTAGAGACTCCCTGTACTGTATGTTATTTTCTATCTATTCAAAAAAGGTTTCAAAGTCAACAGAAGTACAGCCACTCCCCGATTAACGTAAGGGTTGTGTTCTGCGGAACGCTACGTAAGTCGGAATTTCCCTAAATAAGCATTTAGGGAAATTCCGCACTTGCAACTCTGCCCGCTGAATTTGATAGAAGCAAAAAAGAAATGTTCGATGAACATGTAAATAGAATTATTCAATTTTTTTTATCTCATGCACAGGAAAAACTACAAAAGTGTACAAAATTACAAAAATTTCAAAATTATAAAATTACAAAGAGAGAGAGGAGACAGGCATAACGTCAGCAAGTTTTAGCTTTCGAGCATTGTTGCCAGAATTAACTCTCCAGCTGATAAGCACGCCGCTGCAGAAGTTGAGGGCTGTGGAGATTTAGAAGGGGTTTTTTCCAACACATCACAAATTTTCTCTGCAGCTGCAGAATTGGCATTGGTGACTTCACCACATACTTTAATGTTTTGGAAACCAGCATGATGCTTGAACCTATTAAACCACCGGTTGCTTGCCACGAACTTGGCTTGGGGTTTGCCGTACTTATCATTATCTTCATAAATACTTCTTGCTTGAATTGCCATTACATTCAGGGGCACTTGCTTCTGAATCTGATTTTCCATCCATATTATTAATAGTTTTTCCATCTTCGATATAGCGCCTGAACGCTGTTTTATGATCACTGTTGGGGCAGACTGGCCCCGGTGTGAAATACATTGATCCTTTTAACATGTTCTTCAACAGCGAAAATAGTATTCACTGTTGAAGCAGCGAGACCTAATTCCATGCAATAGATAACAAACTTTGTCATGCTTCATACTCAATTTCTTCATTTCTTCATACTCAATTTCTTCATTTCTTCATACTCAATTTCTTCATTCCAGTTATTGGTATTATCGCAAATGCAATAAGATCGAGTTTACTACCCATTTATAATAGATTGCGCTAACAGAAAAGACCAATAAACCGGAAAGTGCAAATTGTTTTTATTGCTTTATGGTAGTGATCTCCAGAAATGTGTTTTAGAAAAATATCACAAAGGCGTTCAAAATTGATTCTTATAATGGAACATATGATAACAACGAAAGTGTAGTGCAATTTCTATTATAAAAATGATCTTTCAGAGAGATAAATAGCTTAGTTATATAGTGAAAATTTCAACTTCCAAGGTCTTGGAACGAATTACCCAAAAAAAAAAAAAAGAAGTGTTACTGGGTTCACATTACAATATTTTCACAATACCTCCATTTATTCCTATGGGATGCAAAATAAGTTCCATGTTTTTTTAAGTTTGCGTCGGCCGGCAAAAACTTACGTAAAATTGAATTTCCGTAAGTTGAATATTACGGAGTCAGGGAGTGGCTGAATAATAAGGAGTCAGGGAGTGGAAAGAGCTATTTCAATAGCTTTTCCCACTGTGTTTTTTTTTTAATTCAGTAGACATTATCAATTTACTTAGCATGGATTTAAGTATCACAGCCTATAATTTAATTTTAAAGAGCTGATCCCAATTCTGCCTTGCTGAAAAACTTTTCTACAAAAGTGAGGTCCTAAATTAAGTTTGACACATTTAAAGATCATATTTACTTTCCTATATTATTTTTGATCTATGATAAAACTAATGAACATCTATTGCGTATTTTCTCTAACGAAGAGCAGAACTTCATAATTTACATCCTGAATGATTACGAAGTTGTTTATATTTCATCTGGAACTAAACTACACCTTTCAATTTTAGAGATTAATAATCATTAATATTAAAACATTATTTTATTTCTGCAAATTTCATCAGTCCATGGACAGATGAAAACAAGCTAGTTTTATATAAATAAGATGTGTTTATTTATGAGAAACTGGTTTAACATTATACAGGATGGTTATAATTAAACAGTGTGAATTTGGAGGCCCGAAAATGATTAATTACAAAGACCTGAAATATGTAATGGACAATACCAGACTAATGACATAACTTTCAACAATGACCTTTGAGAATATTTTCATTTTACAAGAATACTTTTCACTATTCCAGACCATGTAGAAATGAAAGGCAAAAATAAATAAATAAAACAAAGTGGCAAAAGGATAACAATTGGGTTATTCTCTGCTATACAGATCTATTCAGATCACAACTGCTAAAAAACAAGTGTATGTCATCATATGCTATAGAGATCAAAGTTTTAAATTGGATGACCATCAATTCCAACAAAATGTTGAAAGCCCAGAACTCCACTCTCGATTGTTAGTCCCACTATTTCCTGAAGAATATTATAATTAAACAAATATGGCTGTCTACAAGACTATATGAAAAAGAAACACTATTTACAACAAAAAAATTTAAATGTTACAATTAGGGTAAATTCTCAGAATGGTACAATATTTTGATCTGTATACTAAAGACACCCCAATATTCAAATAACATAAAACCATAAAATAAGATAAGAAAAACAAAGGCAACACGCATCCCCAGTAATGCAAGCACAAGACTCCCCAACCAAGGGGGGGGGAGACAACCCCTCCATAACCACTGAAGCATGAGTGCCATTTACCATAAAATAAAAACCAAAGACACAAGCACCACATTTTTACAAGGGACATCAGTGCTTCACTCATATTTCAGATTTTGACCACTATCCAGTCAATGCCCACATAAATGACATTGGTTGACATTTGGTTGATAGCAGTCAACAACTGAAATATGATCATTTTTGGAGTTCTCAAGCAATGATCTCCCTAGAAAAGATGGTGCTTGTCTTTGATTTTTATTTTATAGCTAAGTGGCACTCTTCTACTTCAGGTTGTGAGGTGTGGGCAGGGAATCATGTGCTTGCTCTATGGGGATGCATGTCACTTTGTTTTTTTGTATTCTATGGTTTCATTTTATTTGAATATTGGAGTGTTAGTATACAGGTGCAATATTGCACTTTCCAAACAATTTATTCTAATTGTAGCATTTCTTGTTTCATGGTAAATAGTATTTCTTTTTCATAATATTCCTGTAGAATATGCATTAAAATGCAATACTTAAAGCCTGCTACAGTGAAAAATGTTTCCTGATAAACTGACCTTGAAATAATCTTACAATCAGATGTCAGAGTCAGGTAAGCAAGGTTGTCAAGCAAGTAGCAAATAATAGTAAACTGTATGGGAAATAACCATGTCACAGGATGGTGAGAATATTTTGTTCAATGTTTCACCTTGCATAAAAACAGTGACACCCACACAGCTCCTTGCTTGCAAGTTAGAAATAACATGCCAAGTGAAGAGTTCACAGTACTGTGCAATAATGACAGGATGAGTTCAAACTTCCATGAAGAATCAATATCCAATATTAAAAAAAAAAAAAAAAAAAAAAATCAGCCATAAAACTACACCATACAATATCATGTTGATAATACAGTGAAATTCCATGACCAACACATGGAGATGACCATCTCCACATACAAGGCCACATACTACTGACTTCACTGTAACTAAAATTGGAGAACAAAACACACATGCTTCTAGCGATTATATGGCTTCAGATGTTGTACATGTTGATAATACAGTGTACAGGTTCCAAGAGAACACAGAGGATTTTGCAAACAGTTGACCATGGAAAGTCAAGATGGAGAGGCTCTGACACTTGATGCATGCTAATCACTTTCTGCAATATCAAGCATTAAGATACACTCTCCCCTTCTCTGTTATGGAATATAGACAAAATACCTGTTATCACAAACTTCTTCACCATGCTGCACAATCAACTTTGTGAAAAAGAACCTCTTCTATCCTTTTAGATGGCAACATTTCTAAAGTAGAGCTATGGATCTATTCTAGTAATAAGAGTTTTATCAACAGTGCCCTAATTTTTCATTACAAGTACCATGATGAATTTGTGATCACTTGTCTATAAGGCTCCTTTCATGGGCTTATCAGCAGTGTCTGATTCACATACCTGCATACAGTGCCAACATTACATTGATATTGCCTTGGAACTATTTTTTTTTTTTTTTTTCATGCTTTACAATTTTCACATGGTCTGGTTATTGTTCATTCCAAATGTCACATCTCTGTCTAATTAACTGTATCCTCTCAACAGGCCTCCAAGCTGACCAAACTTATTTATAACTACCCTGTACACTTGCACACAATATAAGGATACCATCTTCCCATGTTGATGATGCTTCTCGATAAGTTTTCAACACCAGCTGTTCTACAGATTAAAAAAAAAAATTAATACATGACAAACATTAAATCATTTAGTTTTAGTTATATACTGTAACAAAATCTAATAATAATTTGATTTGCATTTCATTGGTGTTCTTGGTATTGAATATAGTTTAGGATGTTGATCTAGTGACATTCAAAAATTTGAATGTCACTATATCAACATCCAATCTGTGAACGGGCATCAGAAAAACCATTATCACAATTCTCATTGAGTCAACATTTTACTTGATTCAAGTTCAACCACTTTAAACCAAGAAAACCAATTGCTGTTAGTCCTGGCAATATTATTATAAAATCTGTAAGATCATTTGTAAATAACAATCATCTCACTTGATTATTATTTTTGATTTGATATCAGAATGGAATTAAAAATTAAAATAAAAACAAAATAAATTTTCTACCAATGTATTAATTGATTTTTTTTATTCTTAAAAGCAATGTGAAAGGGCAGTCACTGCAAAAACAACAGTCTGCAAAATTCATATTGATAAAACACAATTCTTGGAAATTATTATCATAATCAAAATACTTTTATGAGAGTGAATGATGCAAAGGAATTAGTAGTAGTATAGGAATGAGATGCAAGGAAGCAAGCATATGAGCTTATGTAGCATCAGCCAAAAAAAAAAAAAAAAAATTTCACACATCCATTTCCTCTAAAAGTTTGTCCAGTTCCTCCTTGAATTTATTTAAGCTTTCAACTTCCACAACGACAAATGGAAGTTTGTTCCAACAATCAACTACCCGGTGGCTAAAGGCAAATTTCCGCACATCTATTCTACAATTCTACAACTCTCTTCCAATTTCAATTTATGCTCCCTCGAGTTCGTAATCTGAGCAAGCAGAAGAATCCCACCAGAATTCAGCATGCTCAACACATTCAAGGCCTTATAAACCTCAATCAGATCACCTCACAAGTGCCTAGTCTCAGGCCGCCGCAATTTGCAGAACTTAAGCTTTTCTTGGTAAGAAAAGCTTCATTCCCCTCACCAATCTTGTTACCCTTCTCTGTACATGATCAAACAACTCTACATCCTTCCTAAAATGAGGCCTCCAGACCTGTATGCAGTACTCAAAGCATGGCCTGACCATTGCCTTATACAAAGGGATAATCACTTCCTTTTTCCTGCTAGCAAAATTTCTGTATATCATTGACAATACCCCATGACCTGCCAGCCTTAGGTCGATTGGACCGATTGGGTCCCGGACTTGGCAGAAAAATTAAAATTAAATGAAAAAAAAAAGAATAGATGGAAAAAAAAGAGATAAATAAAAAGAAAAAAGAGAAGGAAAAAGTTTTTTTTTTTTTAAGTTAAAGGGCTCCTGTGAAACCTGGAATAATGACTTTTTTTACATATTTTTAGAAAATATAATTAGCATTTTATTAATGAGTACAAAAGATGCAGACAAAAATATATGTTTTTATTATTATTTATTTATTTTTTTTTTTTTAATTCATAACATGTGAACAGCAAAGTCTCTATAATTTATAAAGGTACGGAAATTTTGGCGATTGTCTAGGTAATTCATAATTACCTCAAGGCCAGTTTTTACACATCCCTTGAAATATCAAAAGTAATTAATTTTCACACATGTATACTCCACTTTAGGTATGGACCAGACAAGGTGGGGTATACATGTATGAAAATTAATTACTTTTGTCTGGCTCCCGCTGTATGGCTGAGCAACCCCTCTCACCCTGTCAAATGCAGTAAGCATTGCTATAAAGTTGTATTGTAATGTTGGTGTGTTTTTAATTGAATAATTGTGCTCCTTATTGTGTAAGTAAGTAAAATTTATATTATTCTTCATTTTATTTATTGAGTTGGAGCTGGAACGCAACACAAACCCAGTGGCATTATGCCAATGCAGCTGCACTGGAGCCGAGCTTGAAAGGGGCCCCACAAAATTTGGAAGACAGATTCATTTCTCAAGACAATTCACGACTTTAATTCATAAACGAGCAAGTTTTTTAAATGAAATTTAACGCATTCTTATCGACCCAGCGACTGGCCACCACTCGAGTATTGTTTAGACTGATTCAAAGCTTATAGAAATATTAGTAAATAAAAGATAGTTGTGAAATATTCAGCAACAAATATTAAATATACAAGTAACCCTAGTATAACACGGTAGTTAGGTTCCTATAAAATGTCGTGTTGTGCAAAACCGTGACACATGGGACTAAACAAAAGTACAAAAAGGGAGTTACGTTTCAAAAGCTAACAAAAATACACTACAGCAATACCTCACTTAGCACGGCTTCAAACAGCACGGGTTTCACTATAACACGGTTTTCAATTTAGTTTAAGTCAAAAATTTACTGTACATATTAAAACTCATTCAATAGCCTAGACACATACTCTACATATATGCTGCATTGTCGTAGTCTAGGTATGCATACATATATGCTGCAGTGCCAACTACTGACTCACATGCACATGTGCCAATAGCTCCCCTCAGGCAGTCAGCAGCAACGTGCAACAGTGTTCAGTATTCTTAATTCCACCCTGATGAGACGACATGATAGCTTTTCAAACTTTTCGAATTTATTTTTTTACCCCTTTAAATATGATCGAAAATATATTCGTATCTTGGCTAGAAATCACTGCCAACAACATACGTTCTGTTTGGCAGCATGTTTTGCCCATTTTGGCAAATGATTTCATGGTTTTGAATCGCAAATTCAGACAATTGCCGAAGACACTGTGAAGATCAGAAAAGACTCGGGATTTGAAACTTTGTACATTGCCAATGTACATGACTGCACTGACTCACATGCAAATGACTTAGATGATGCAACTCTCCTTGAATTTGACGAGCAAACTACATATGAAGAAGAGGAAAACAATTCTGAAGTGGATAACACTGAAGTGGCACCAAAAGAATTTTCAACAGAAGAATTGGAGAAAGAAAGTTTTTGGGAGTTGACATGGCCTGTGAGGTGATAATCAATGTAGATTCGGATGTTGAACGTAACATCAAGATACGGAAAATTTTACAAGGTGGGATTCGATGCCACAAAGACTTCTACACCGAGAAAAAGAAGAAACAACTTCACCAGACTATTATTGAAATACCTAAATAAACAATAAAGCTTTTTTCTCATCTCTCATGATGTTACCTTTTTATTAATAAAATTTTTGCAATATTTTTTATTTCAAATCTTTTTAATTGGCTATCAAGCGCAAATTGTTTATAGATTTATTATAATTTGTTTATAGACTGTTTCTCTGGTATGCATTCAATTAAAACCCATTATAATTATACCTCAATCAGCACAGTTTCACATAACACGGAATGGTTTCGGTACCTATCATCAGTGCTATATGCTGTATTTCATTAATAAAATGTTAACTAGATAAATTGTAGAATTCTTAAAGTACCGATTTAAATTGACTCAAATTAATAGCATAGCTTAATTTGCAGTACTCACCTTTTTATATAATCTGCAATTGACGTGTGGAGATAGGATAAAATGGTAGTTGAGTTCAAAAATTGGAATTAATATGGATACGTTTCAATTTTGGAAACGGAGTTTAGAATATGCTCAAGGAAATAGAAGTCCACGTCTTCATCCTTACTCTCATATTTACCAGATGTGAGCCCCTGGGGTTAATATGTTGTAGATTAATTTTATTTTATAGATTTATTTTATATATATATTTTTTTATCTATTCTTTGTCTGCGCAGGTAGCACAGTGGTATTGCCACCATCCTTTCCCCACACTGGGTGGAAAAGGCCCAAGTTCAAATCCTGTCGATGGCACGAAGAACTTTAATGGGCTTTTTTCACTCCATGGCTGAGTTAGGCAGCCTCAGACGTAGATAGCAAAATTTATTCCCCAGAAACTAGGGTTTTTTGTCCAGCAAACAGACAAATCAACTAGAGAGAGAACACACGCAGTTTACAGACAAAATAAATATATGGGTAGATGTAATCATTTACAGGAGACCCTAATATCATAAATTTTTTTTTTTTTTTTTTTTACTGTTCTTTGCATTTTGTTACAATTTGACAGAACAATTTGTAATTTTATTACTCTGATATCAGATATACTGATATCAGTATTTCTTTTATTGAAAATTTGTTGGTGTATCATTTACAGATCGGAGAAAGATTATAATATGAAAAATTATAATAAGAATTTGCACCAATCACTCAGAACTCCTCAACTTCCTTTCTCGGAAACTTTTGTGATCAATGGCTCAGAGATGCTAAATATAAGAACTGACTGTGCAAATTAGATGGTGATTATTTAAAACGTTTTTTGTAAATATTGTACATGCATGCTGACAGCCAAATTAAGTGATATTGAAGGCATCGTAATTACAAATTAATCACAAGAAAGATGAAGAGCCCATTAGTTTTCAGATTCAGCATCAAGAGTATTGCCATTCGAGAAAATCGGCGATACAGAAGGTACAGAGGCAGAAAGCAGCACAGCATTTTCATAGCTGTGCATTGGGTAATTGATCATAGTTGATCATTGGGTAGTTTGATCACAGCTGTGCACTGTGCATTGGGTAGTTGATCATTTGAGTGACATTTGTGAATTTCGTTTTTCAGACAATAGGGTAAATTAAAGATTTCAAACTCCAAAGAACAAAATGTACTTCAATAATATGCAATGCTATAGCACCACATTTTGTGGATAATTTAAAACTTGATTTAGAAAATAGAAAATTCAGTTTAATTATCGATGAAAGTAATGACAGTGTTATAAAAATATTGAGAATTGTAATACGGTACTATTCGAATTTCAAGAATCGATCTGTGGTAACTTTTCTTGACATAATCGAACTCAATGAATGCATTGCAGAAGAAATATATGAATCTTTGAAATCAATGCTAAGAAATAACGGATTAAAGTTGCTTGTTGTTGTTGTTGTTATTTGGTTTTTAGGAGCATTAGCAATTAAGGCCATATTGCTCCAGGGATATGCGGTGGTCATTCCCTGACCTTTCCGCATCCTCCGTATTTGGTGGTCACGGGCTTGAACCCCAGTCTAATCAAGAAGCGTGTGCTACGGGTGCCTCCATAACCAGGCGGGCAGGAGCGGCAGTGCGTAGCACACGCTTCTTGATTAGACCGGGGTTCAAGCCCGTGACCACCAAATACGGAGGATGCGGAAAGGTCAGGGAATGACCACCACATATCCTCAGAGCAATATGGTCTTAGTTGCTAATGCTCCTAAAAACCAAATAACAACAACTTGTACTACGCACTGCCGCTCCTGCCCACCTGGCTACAGAGGCACCGATTAAAGTTGCACTGACTTATTGCACTTGTATTGACAATACATTCATAATGGTTTAAATTAACAATGATGTATAAAAAATTAAAGGTTGAGATTTGCTGTCTGCTTCTTATCAAGTGTGTGTATATCATTCACTCCATCTAACAGTGTCGATGAGCGTCTACCACGAAACAGATTTTCTTATTGTTCTCACACCCACCTGTTAAACAGGCTAAATATAAGAAGCTTTATAGTTTAATGAATGATGCAGTTCCACATTTGATCATTGATAAAGCACAAAGTGCAGTTATTTTATAAATTTCATTATTTTACAACAAATAAAAATTGAAACAAAACATGCAAGAAAATTTTTTCTAATCTTCTGTTTAAATTATAAGGCAACATAAGATTATGTTGCCTTATAATTTCTTTTTAGAATGTAAAAAAAGAATAAAAGCATACAGAGCTGCCATGCTAAAAGGAAGAGGGAAAAAAGGGTCCACAGAAGAACTAGAAAAAATTTTTTTCTAGCGCAATAAAATTCACCGAGTATTTTGCTGTTATTCTTGATTGTACACCCGATATTGGCCATCAGGAACAGGGCCAGATTAAGGTATTCCTGCATCCCGGGCAGAAAGATTTCGGCGTCCTTTGCACACCCTAGAAAACTGGATAAAGGTGCTGACTCTGAGCTATAATCAGCTTCTAAAAAACAAACTTATTTTTAGGCCACCCTTTTCCACCCGGTGTGGGGAGGACAGTGATGATACCACTGTGCTACACATGCAGACACAAGGGCTCCAGAAGCTGATTATAGTCTGCGCAGGTAGCAGACTATAATCAAGCTTCATCGTCACCATCCTTTCCCCACACCCCACACCAGGTGGAAAAGGCCTGGGTTTGAATCCTGCTGATGACGCAAGGAACATTAATGGGTTTTTTCACTCTGCGGCTGAGTTAGTCGGTCTCAGGCATAGATCGCAAGGTATTTTCCCCAGAAACTGGGGTTTTTCATCCAGCAACAACAGGCAAATTAACCAGAACACGTGCAATTTACAGACACAAAAACGCATGGGTAGATGTAATCAATTATGGGAGACCTTAATAAAATATTTTTTTTCTGGAGCCCCTATAAGGATGACACCTTGGGCGACTGCCCTATTAAGAAAAAACGTCCCAGACAATTAGACAAGTCTCCAACGGAATGTTTTGGGTCCCGGCGGTTAAATGACCAGAGGAACAATGGTACTACATGACACTACACATACAAAATCCATATATCTTTAAACCTCTGGCATTGACAGTGTTCTGTTTCGCACCCACAATGTATACTAGGCGGAGATGTGGGGGGGGAACCCCTGGTGCTGTTTGACACTAAACACTCTACTCCCCAATACTCTAGTCGGTGTGTGTGAACAGTTCATAAAATTTATCAATGTAAAGAGCAGTACTGGAGAAAATTTGTACAATGTGTTGAAACAGGAATTCGAAATATTAGGATTAGACATAACTAATATCTGAGGGCAAGGTTATGACAATGGAGCTAATATGAAAGGAAAAGTTTCAGGTGTTCAGGCAGGACTTTTACAGGAAAATTCAAGGACATTTTTTACACCATGTGCTTATCACATTTACAATCTAGTTCTATGGGATATGGCCAAAACCTGTCCTGATGCAATGACCTTTTTTTGGAACACTTTGTCTATACGTGCTGTTTTCAGCATCAACAAAGAAATGGTAATTTTCAAAAATATGTGAAGGGTCTTTCTTTAAAGCCTCTCTGTGAAACAAGGCGGGAGTGTCGAATGCAGTGTAAGGTATCCAGTTGGTGATTTCAATGATGCACTTTTGGAAATAGCATCAGAAGATGCCCAAGCAAGAAGTGAAGCTAAATCACTAACTAACCAGATCAAGGAATACAAGTTTCTTGTTTCCTTAATATTTTGGCTTGATTTTTTTGTTTCATACAAGTAAAGAACTGCAAAGTGATTTTACAGACCTTGCTACAGCTCTTTCTTCTTCATTTAAAAACCTTCTGCACTGGATGTCAAAGTATAGAGAGAGACTGTCTTTAAACAAATCTTAGTCGGTGCCACAAAAAAATTATTATTATTACTCATAATTGATTACATAAACCCATATTTGTGTCTGTAAGGGCAGAAATACACTATTATCATGTCATGTGAATCTCGTCATATCCCTGTCACAGAGTAGTACTCTATGGTCCCTGTTTAGTGTAAACTGCGAAGTCGGTCGAAGAAGAAGCCTCGTCACTAACGTACAGTGGTCACATTAAAAATTTGATCTCGAGGTACTCATGCTTATGTTTTGGGTATTCATTCTTCGTTTAGGGGTACTCACATTATATCTTAAGAAAACCAAACAATTTTAATAACAACCATTTTATTTCTATATTTTGTTGATTTTTACAAGTTCGTGGAATGCAAAATTAGTCAAATTTAAATAAAATTAACCGAATTATAGCCCGTGCTTTAATTCATTTAATTCGGAAAATTTTATTGCAAAAGTTATAAACACTAAAGGAAACTTTTATGAATATAAACATCAAATGTTTTACGCCAGGGAGTATATGATGAGAGCCTTGTCGATCAATTCGGCCCTGGAAAGATTGTGCAAGGCTCAAGGGGTAGAATTTTTTTCAGCCTGGTCTGTACTTGTTAACAGGAGAGACTGCTTCTACAGGGATGGGATACACTTAAATAGAAAGGGTGCAAGAATATTTGCTGATGCTATCGAGGCAGTGTTAGGTGGGTCGGAAAACTGCTAGCTTGGGGGGGATACAAGGACTAATAGATTAACAGTAGCCACTGGCAGAGGTGAAAGTGATTCTTGCACTGCTTCTATTGGAATGAGCAGAAGCCTGGAAAACAAGATGCAGGATATTTCAGAGACTGATGGGAGTTATTGCAGTACAAGTAAACACATAGGTTGTGCTAGGGTAGCTAAGAAAAAGAACAGGTGCATGTATACTTACGTGTACACCAATGCTAGGAGTTTGGTAAATAAATTTGAGTTATTTGAGGTATTGCTCAAAGCATCAAAGGCAGATATTGTTGGGATATCAGAGACATGGTGTCACACAGATATAAGGAATGCAGAACTGGAATTTGGGGAGTACAACGTCTACAGAAAGGATAGACAAGATAGGAAGGGAGGAGGGATTATGCTATTAATTAAGAAATACATAAAATCCAAGAAAGTGAAGCCAGTCGAAATCGCTGGACAATGCAGTGTCGAGTCAGTTTGGTATGACATAAGCATTGGGAGATCAAATTTGAGAGTAGGAGTGTGCTATAGGCCTAATGACTCTGATGAGTATAATAAAAAAACTGTACAGGGAAATAGAGTGGGCCAATAACTCAGAGAGTCTTATAATGGGGGATTTTAATTTCCCAGATATTGACTGGAATTTGTAGGCTGGTCACTCACACACTAGCAAGGCTTTTGCGGATTTATTGGATGATTGTTTTCTACATCAGCATGTTCGGGAGGCAACTAGAGGGAGTAATACTCTTGATTTGATTATCAGTAGTGATGCTTCATGCATTAAGAATCTGCAGATAGAGGAACCACTAGGTGGCAGTGATCACAGTGTGCTGAAGTGGGATTTACTCAAAGAGGTAACTACCATCAGGAGTAAAGGGAAGGGTTATTGCTTTCGTAAAGGTGACTACGATGGTCTGAGACAGTATTTAAATTCTATACAGTGGGACCAACTGATGATGTTACCACCAACAGCAAATTCAAAATGGGAAGCGTTCAAAGAACTTATCTTGGAAGCTACTAGGCTTTACATACAAACTAAGAAATATTGTTCAAGGTTTAGGCCTAAATGGATGTCAGATAAACTAATGAGACATATGGCAGAGAAGAAAAATGCTTGGGATACATATAAATTAACACATGACACAGAAGCCTATGAAAGATATAAGTTGATCTGTAACCAAGTTACAAAGGAGGTTAGGCAGGCGAAGGCAGATTACGAGAAATCTTTGGCAAGGGATGCAAAGAAAAACAGCAAAGAGTTCTTTACTTATGTAAACTCTAGAAGGAAGGGGATGAATCAGATTGGTCCACTTGATATCGATGGTTCAACTGTTAATGATCCTGCTCAGGTAACTAACAAACTAAATGAATATTTTGCATTGAGATTCACATATGAGGAGTTATTCAGCGAGGGGAATGCCAGAGGTGTATTCAACTCTGGCAGTAAGCTAGATAATCCTAGATAATCTCGTAATAACTGTGAGTAAAGTGGAGGAGAAATTGTTGAAGATAAACACAAGAAAGGCACCTGGGGTGGATGGGATCTAACCAGTTATATTAAAGGAGGCAGCAAAGGAAGTAAGCAAACCCTTAGCCATAATTATGAGAGCTTCCTTGGACTCAGGGGAGGTACCCATAGACTGGAGATGTGCAAATGTGACCCCAATTCACAAAGGAGGATCAAAGGCTGACACAAGTAATTATAGACCTGTGAGTTTAACTTCTGTTCCAGGAAAATTAATGGAGGCACTGGTTAAAGAAGCACTGCAGGATCATCTAGACAAGACTTCAGTTATAGCTCGGACACAGCATGGTTTTGTTAAGGAGAAGTCTTGCCTGACCAATTTGATTGGATACTATGATGCAGTCACAAAAGAACTGGATGCAGGGAATAACTTTGATATTATATACTTGGATCTTAGAAAGGCTTTTGATACTGTTGCACATGGAAGACTGCTGCACAAATTGGAGCAGTGTGGCATTAGAGGCAAATTGCTGCTATGGATAAAGGAGTGGTTGAGGGGAAGAAGACAGAGGGTGGTAATCAATGGACACTGCTCATCGTGGACTAATGTTATTAGTGGAGTCCCTCAGGGTTCAGTGTTTGGTCCATTATTGTTTTCTGTATTTATAAATAATATTGATGATGGTATATCAAGCTTAATGTCCAAGTTTGCAGATGATACAAAAGTTGGCAGGGTTGTTAAGGATACTACTGACAATATGCTGCTGCAACAGGATCTGGAAAGGTTGAGCAGATGGGCTGAGAGGTGGCAAATGAAGTTTAACATTGACAAATGTAAAGTACTACATATGGGAAACAGCAACCCCAGAGCAACGTATCAACTCTGTGGTACTACACTGACAGTGGTAGAGAATGAAAAGGACCTGGGGGTAATTGTGCAGGCAGATATGAAGTTCTCTGAGCAGTGCAGATGGGCTGCAAGGGTAGCTCATGGTATCTTATCAATGGTATGTAGGAATTTTTCTAGTAGGGATAAGGAGGTGATTATTCCCTTGTATAAGGCAATGGTCAGGCCACACCTTGAGTACTGTATACAGGTCTGGAGGCCTCATTTCAAGAAGGATGTAGAGCTGCTGGAACGAGTACAGAGAAGGGCAACAAGGTTAGTGAATGGAACAAAGGGTTGCTCTTACAAAGAAAGGTTTAAGTTTTGCAAATTACATTGTCTGGAGACTAGGCACAGACGAGGTGATCTGATAGAGGTGTATAAAGCCTTGAATGGTTTGAGCATGCTCAATGCTGATGGGATTCTGCCTCTTGCTCAGAATAATCAGCTGAAAGGACATAGATTCAAATTGAGGAAAGACAGATGTAGGATAGATGCCCAGAAATTTGCCTTTAGCCAGCGGGTAGTTGGTTGGTTGAATAGACTTCCATCCCTTGTTGTGGAAGTTGATAACCTAAATAAATTTAAGGCTCAGCTGGACAGGTATTTTGAACGAACGGAGGGGTGAAGTGGAAGTTTTTTTTTTTTTTTTTTTTCTGGCTGATGCTGCATAAGCTGCGTCTACTAATGCTAATATCTAAGGTTGACAACGCTTCAAGAAAGAGTCATCAGCCTTGCTATTGTATCCATTGAAAGAGAAGAAGCAAGGAATTTAAATTTTGAGAAAGTCTTCAAAGATTTTACCGATAAATGGGCAAGAAAAATATCCTTCTGACTAGTTTTGTTTATATTGCCAACATTTCTGGTAATTGTTTACAAATTGTAATAATATAAAAATAATAAACAATTAATTATTAAAAATTGTAGTTTTTCATTATTTCAAAATATTGAGGGATTAATATTTAATTTTTCCAGGGGCCCTGCCAGCATTCTCCAATTGGGCCCCGCATTTGCTAAGGCTGGCAATGGTGTAATATCACACAGTTGGTACGTTTCTCTGGGATTACTTCTATCCATATGCAGCACTTTGCATTTGTCAATGTTAAACTTCAGTTGCCACTTCTCACCCCATTTGCCCAACTTTTCTAGATCCTGTTGCAGCAGCACACTGCCATTAACAACCCTGCTAATCTTTGTATCATCTGCATACTTGGACATTAAGCCTGATATACCTTCATCAATATCCTTGATAAATATACAAAACAACAGCAGACCCAACACTGAACTGCGGGGGACTCCACTAATAACATTAGTCCACGAAGAGCAGCGTACACTGAATTTCTATAATTGTCTTATCTTTAAAACACACACACACATGCATACTGGCGGACTTCAATTCTTTAATTGTGAAGTAAGACAGATATAAAGTTCTTATAAAAATGCTACATTTTTATAGAACATCATAAAAGGAATCAAGTGTTCTATACAATTTTAGTTGGCAATATCTCCATGAATAAACCTTCATATTTTGAGTAATGTTATAAGGGATATAACTGACTTTATTATGTATAATGACTTTATGATTATTATTGAAAGATATGAATTTCTAACAACCTAAAACACATACTTTTTTGACCATCACTATTTCAAGCAAATTTTGCTCCAATTTTTACTGAAACAAAAATGACTAAGGCGCATTCAAATACAATATTTTGTCATTCTGTTTTTAAAATAACTGAGTAGATATATTATTAACTAAATAACTGAATTTCACCTATATTAAAAAAAAAAAAAAACTAGTTTGAATAAAAAGAACAGTTAACTTATTCCACATGATAAATGCAGAAGTTAAATTTATATCAAAACAAAAAAATTCTAACTTATAATTTTATCGAAATAAACTCACCTTCTGAAATTTCTACTTTTATAATTCTTACTGATCCCTCTTTCAATGGTCCAAGAAAAGCACGAAGTTCATCACTAGCTGAAAAAAACATATACACATATATATATCATTACTAACCAAAAGTAGCAAGATAACTGTCTATGGATGATATACATAAATTCAAGAGAAAATCATTAGGAACTACCACATCTATGATCTTCATAATATTTCTAAAACGATATCAACGTAACATATTGCTACACTTCATATTCCATTGCCTTACTGTGAGAGAAATAAGTCAGGTATCAGGAAATGTAAGTGTTGCATTTGACAGTTAACTTGATATAAACTTCAATTCCAACACCCCCACCACTACCACACACAAGTTCTAGCTTCTGGTGCACAGACTACTCAAGACAGTGTGCTGGTTCTTGTGGTATGTTTGTGGACCAACTTTCAATTTTTGGGGGCAGAAAAACCTGTTCTAAGAATAAAGTGGATAATTACAGGTCAGTCTGACTTTAGTGGTAGAGAAACTTCACAGAAGCAACAATTAAGAATGCAATAGAAGTTGTTTTTAGAAAACAGTTTTGTAAAGGGAAAATCTTGTTTAACTAATTTGATATCATAATAGTGTCACTCATGAGTCACACTTAGGAAATAACTTTGACATTATTTATTTGGACTTTACCACAGCATTTGACTTGGCCCTGCACGAGACATTGTTATATAAGCTGGAACATACTGGATTCACAAGTAAGATCCTTAGATGGATAGCTACACAACAGGAGACAAAAGGTTAGAAATGGATTAATCAGAAACTGGTGTTAGGAGCACCCCTGTTCCCACTTTTCTTAAATGTCATTGATGCAGACTGATGTCAAAATTTGAAGATGATGTGAAGATCAGAAGGATGGTTAATAACCAGCACCAAACAGCACTGCTTCAAGACAAAAGGGAACACATATGAGAAGACACTTTGAATATGTGGGTTAAAGATCTTGGTAACCAGGTACCTTGGAGAGGGATCTGAAAATGGGAGGGGGGAGAAATAGTAAATTGAATGAAAGTGAAATTTCACAAGTATTAAATAATGCTTGTTTGTTTGTTATTTGATTTTTTAGGAGCATTAGCAACTAAGGCCATATTGCTCCAGGATATGCGGTGGTCATTCCCTGATCTTTCCGCATCCTCCGTATTTGGTGGTGACGGGCTGGAACCCCGGTCTAACCAAGAAGAGTGTGCTACGCACTGCTGCTCCTTCCTACCTGGCTACAGAGGTGCATTAAATAATGCTAAAAACAAGTGACATAAATTAAGTAATGGGGAAGAATTATAAACTAGATTATAGAAAGTTTTTTTTTTTAGCAACAAGCTGCTACTCTGAAATAAGCCATCTTTGTGCATTTTGGATTGATACCTACAGGAAGAGGAGGAAACATGTAGTCAGGTGAAATCTAGCAACATGTTTTCTCCCTCCCCCTCTCTCTCTCTATCAATTGGGTACAGCAAAAGCTCTAGCTTTTGTGTCCTATAGCTAACACTAATAAAAAAAAATAGTCAAATCTGGTTTGGTATCATTGAAGGGACTGCAGCATTCTTGCCATAACAGAGGTTGATATATTTTTCAAATTATACTGATATTACTAGAAATTTAATAATAAAAAATTTAATTAACTTATATAAAACTCCCTTTCACCAAACACTGTTTCACTTTAATACATAAATTAAACCACAAATTTATATATGTATATGTACAATATTATTTGTACAGTATATTGAACATTAAATAATTTTGTATAATCTAACATTTTTTTTTCCTGACCAGAAGCATTTTTCAAAAACATTAAATATATGCAATTTGTGAAGTATTACAATGGGTATTTATGTTTTTATAAAAATGACCCAAAAGCTTAGTACTTCACTGATAGCTTGAAGTACTTCATTTATGTTGTATCCAAGCTAGATGGCCAGGCTATAAACATAAACACACACATTATACGCAACATAAATTTTACACATTTTTTTTTTTTTTTTCTCTCTCTCTTCCAGGCCTGTGGTAATTCCAGTTTGGATATTACAGACAATAAAATTAGGTGGATTTAGACTAATGTCTAGGGGCCACCAAAGACCATATATACATATAACCGTTTTGACAGTAGGGTCTCCTAAATAGGGAAACTTATTTTATAACCACCTGGGGTGTGTGTGTGAATACTGGATTTTCTGAAAAGAAAATTCAAAATTTTATGTGCAAAACAACTCAAATTTATTCTTATTTTTTATACAGATACATAATAATTACTTTATTTATCATCAATTTGCTATACATAGAATGAATAATGTGAAATATGTATACAATTATATATACTAATTGTATGAAAATAAATAACGTTCTGTAATGAAATTCGTTGTGATTCTATCAGTATATTTTTAAGAAAATAACATATATTACTTGATACCTTCTGAATGTTCACGGACCCTCTAGAACTGGTCTACGGACTCCAGTTTGGGAAATGCTGTATTAGACATTTGCTGTCATTGCTGGAAGAAACACTTTTTTTTTTTTTACATTCCTTTCAACCACTTTGTATGTGGCACACTGTCTAAAAGAAATAGAATTTTTCAATCATGTCTCCATTCAAATGAGGCTGATGTTATCCAATCTTTTTTATTTATGCTATATAGAAAAAGTAACTTTTTAATATTTTTGAAGCATCATGGATTTTAAAATTTTTCTATGGCAAAAATTTTTCTTTTCTGTCCCATTCAAATTACATAAATGAGGACTGCAATATGATCTTTTTGATAGTTTGCCATCTATGAACTTTTGACTGCAATATGATCTTTTTGATAGTTTGCCATCTACGAACTTTTCACCCATAAATTTTAATTTTCTATCAGGAGTTAATTTATAGAAGTCCTGTTTCATCAGCATTTAAAATGTCTTTGTTTGCATATCCTTTGTGCACCTTGGACCACACCAAATTTAACCATTCCAGACTAGTTGTATTGTTCAAGTCTTTAGTTTCCCTATTTTATAACATATAATTTCAAAATATACATTATGATGCAACTTACCTGATCTATCCAACAAGTGGAACATACTAAGTTCTGTTCCCAATAATTTGACAAAATGTTCAGATTTAACCGTAAACATAGACCACTTACTGGGATATTTTCAGTCCTTTGCTGTTTACACCAATTTAAAAGCGCCTCATCAATATAAAATGTCTGGATTAGGCATGCAATTCATTTTGCTAAAACTCTTTTCAAATGACTACAGATTTCTAGTTTTGAATTTCATGTAGTGCACACTATTAAGTTTGATATGTTAAAATTGCAAGCAAACATATTTCTTCCCATTTTATATTTTTCTAATAACTTTCATTTTATCCTCAATGCTTAAAACTTTTTGCTTGTTGTCCATTTTAAAAATACTATACTGTACTATAGGCCGACCAGGCTAGCCAGGTGGGTAAAGTGCCTGCCTGGCAACCCAAAGGTCACAGGTTCGAATCCCACCTCAGGCTTGGATCAGAGTAAAATGCAAAAACTTTGGGAGGTGCATTATGGCCACAGAAGCCGATGCGTCAACAACTAAAAAAAAAAAAAAAAACTGTACTATAGAGTAAAAACCACACCTTAATATTTGCAACAAAATGATGCAAACCGACTGTAACTCAAATGAAATCAATGTTCTCTAGCAGAAGGTAACACACATGTGCAGTTATACTAAATGCTTGAGAGTTTGAAAAGTCAACTCATAAGATTTTCAATTTCTTATAACAAACAGGCTTCCGTCATGAGCAACTGTTTACAGAGAAACTAATTTGCAATTCAGCTCTAAACAGACAATAAAGAATGGCTCGGAAATTTACACATTATACATATAGCATCAATAAGAGCAATGTGACATTGCTCTTATTGGAGACATTCAGCAGGTGGACCTTTGCAAACACTGAGCAGGTGAAGAAATGGTTGTTCAATGTGATGTAAAAGAGACATGATTCATAACAAATTTACAGCAGCAACTGCTCAACACGTCCACCACCATGTTTCAGTACTCAGTGTTGACATGGTATTACCCCCACATCACTACAGAAAATAACATCAACTGGAACTGACTGAGTGCAGGGAAATGCCCCACTCCTTGTTGGGATTTAACAAAAAAAAAATCAGCTGATTTCAAGTTGGGGATTTAGAGTACCATTCATATGGAAAACATAGACAGTCAATGCCAATGTTAACATGAATAATGGAATAATGTTATGGTGCTGACTGCATCCTTGCCTAAGACAGTTTGGCATAAACAGCTGATATCACTGAACTGTGGAAATGCAGATTTTCAAAGTAGTGGTAGGGCATTCCTCAAAAAAAAAAAAAAAAAAAAAAAAAAGAACTCAAGAATGGCAGTGAATGCACATCACTGTGTTATGTGTTGCCTGAATTTATGTAGGCATGAGAGTTATTTATTGCCAAAATGTGGCACTTTTAGTGTTTGCTCCCCCATATGGCAATAAATGAGCTTTGCTCATCCAAAACCGTTGAACAATCACTTCTTTTCCTGCTAAATGTTTGCAAAGGCCCACTTAGCAAATGCCTCACTTCTGTAAATCTTTTAGTAGCATTGCTACTGATGCCAAATTTCATAAGTATACCAGTATAAAATATTTCTTGGTGCTTATCATACTTCGAACACCTCACTGATGCTAACCTACACAAGCACTCACTGTTACAAGTACAACTGCAGTGTATGTTGATTTCATGTTCTGTGGACAAGCTGTTCAGGCATCATGCTCCCACAAACCTTTTAGCTAGTCAGGATAATCCACACAGTGATATTGATTCAGTTCCAACTTCCATGCATCTTTCCAAATTAAACTTTTGTAAAGCAATTTTCACATTCTATTCTTTCAGTACAGTGCAATCAGCAGAACGTTGATGGGCAATGTTAACATGATGATTAATGGAAAATGAAAGGTCAACATGCCTTTTAAGTAATCTTCACACCACTTCAAAGTTGATTGTGAAATAGCATCCCTTTTTAATGATATCTGGAACTAAAAGTTTGAATCCATTGAAAAAAAAATGACTACTTGTAAAGAATTATTCAGAAACCACATTCCTCTAATAGTTCTATAATTTTTTGCTAGACTCTCAGTGCAACCTATCAGAAAATACGTATCAATAAATTGCACATCAATTACAGAAAAAAAAGTCTCACTAGGACAGAAAAAAATGCTGCCTAAACAGAAAGAAAGGAAAATGTGTTTCAGCATAGAAAAGTAGAGAACGACAGTTGTTCCATGGAAAAAGTAACTGGGCACAGAAAAGGACAGAACAAGAATTTTTCCTTTTCCCAGAAGTGCCACTTGATTACCTTGACAGCAAGCCAGGCTGACCTATAAAATATACATTCACCATTAACAGAGCATATCCTGTCCACCCCTTTGCTGTCTATGCATCACCCAACCATCTGACACAATGGAAACATCACCATTGATTCAATGCAGTCAGGGTGGTAAGTTTCACCGAGTCCAGGCTAAACACAGTGGTTCCTATGGAGATTAAATTTGGATCAGACTCATCAGAAGATAAGATTCCTGCTCAACTGTCCAATTAGTCTAGACATTTTTGACTCAAGGATTTGGTATGGCTTCTTGCAAGGTCAATATGCTTTCAGACCACCCAAATCAATGGTTTTTATTTGCATTTATTCTAGTATACTCTTCCTACATGGCTTTTATATCTGTGGAGATCATATAATGCTAGTGGAAGCTTAAATGTTTTAAAAGTGTCTTGTATAGACTAATACACTTCAGTCCTCTTTTAAATTTTCCATTGACATTTTTGGTTTCATGTTTCTTTTCAGGAATTATTGACAAAGAAGGCTTGCTGATTAGAACAGATTTTTTTTTTTTTTTTTTTTTTTGTTGTTGTAAATATATCAACTAAAAATGACCTCTCTATGAGGGCAATAATTACTAGTGATGTGCAAAATTGTTGGGTATGTGTGTGTGTGTGTGTGAGAGAGAGAGAGAGTATATTTTTTCTTCAGTTTCCAGCTGTCAATTTCTTAACCAACTAATCTACATATAATCAATTATGAAAATGCCATGATCAATCACTTTTATTATCACAGATTTCACAATCAACTAATTTGCATATAATCAATTATTGATCATTCCGTCCATCAATAATAATTAAGCCTTTCTCCCTCAGCATTAACTGCTTGTATGCCACGTTGCTTTGGTGCCTCCGTAGCCAGGTGGGCAGGAGCAGCAGTGTGTAGCACACGCTTCTTGATTAGACCGGGGTTCGAGCCCGTGACCACCAAATACAGAGGATGCGGAAAGGTCAGGGAATGACCACTGCATATCCCCAGAGCAATATGGCCTTAGTTGCTAATGCTCTTAAAAACCAAATAACAACAACCACGTTGCTACTGAATAAAGATAAAAAGCATTTGTTACTAGGTGGATACCTTAATATACGCAAGACAGTTATTGTACATGTAGGCTAAAGTCTCATTTCGTATGTGGCAACAAGCAGTCAGTTACAAGGATAATACAAAAACATGCATCTATTACTTGTCTACAAATGAGAAGCATTCAGCATGATGCAACAGCATGCCAATATCACGGAATGGTGAAATGATGCCTTCAGGTTATCAAACTTAACATGTATAGAATTACTAATGAAATAATAAGATTTATGAGGATAACGCCAATTTTTGTGGCTGCTGTTGTTTGCCAAAGACCATTCAACCATGTAATCAAAAAAAAAATTTTTAAAAGGTCTTCCAATATTATAAGGATAGAATAGAATAAATTTTAGTCGGAGTTGGGTAGAGAAGAAAAAGGGAAAAAAAATTTAAGAAACTAGCACTATGAAGAATATGATCAAAAGTCTTCCCATGATATATTTGACATTTTTTTACATTAATTTTTTGACATTAATATAGTATCTTATGTAGGGCAGCTCCTGAATGCCAGTTCAACATCTCCATGGTGCACTGTGGTAATACAGAACTCTGTAAAATGGCCAGAAGTGTGAATAACGTAATGTTTGTACAGTCTGTTGTTTAGTTGTTTCTGGCCTCTTTGTTATCAGGAAGACAATCACTAGGAAAGTATGCCCAGCACCTGCCTATGACACAAGGAGGCAGGCCACAACTAAGGTATTAACCATGGCAGATCTTAACTATCACATACTAAATGTCCAAAGCTTTGCATTACATTCTTTGCTAGATACTTCTCATAATTGGCCTTGCTTGCCTAACCTCTTTGTGACTAGATTACAGACTAATTTATATCTACCATAGGCTTCTGTATCGCCTGATAATTTATATGCATCCCATACACTTTTCTTCTCTGCCACTTGTCTCAATAGTTCATCTAACATCCATTTAGATCTAAGATCTAAGGTCTAAGGTCCTTGAGGTCTAAGCTAGCTTGGATCATTCAAAAGATGGCAGGAAGTAAGGAAAGAAGAAGAAAATAGCAGAAAGGGAAAAAAAAATCCAGTGCTGAAAACCAGATGCATGTGTACACATATACACACGCAAGATAGGAGAAAAGAAATGGAAGAAAGAAGGATAGTAGAGACTGACGGTGAAGGGAGGGAATGCTGCACTGGTTTAGCCAGCACCAGTCATGAACGCACATTTGTCTTTCACACTTGTATGCTACAGAAATTACTGTACACACATGTAATACATAAATATAACATAAGTTAAATTAAAGTAAGACAGTAAAAGTAAAAGTGCTGTAAAAAGCAAATACAACTAAAAACCACTAAGAAAAATAAGTATGGTGAGAGAAGAAAACAAAAATTTAGAAAAAGAATAATGTAAAAAAAACACACAAAAAATTTTTAATATTTTAAATAAAAGGTAAATATACCATAAATCTAAAAGCCAATAATAAAGAATAAATTTATATATGTTCTTGTTTATACTCCGGCACGACCACCAGGTCAGTAGAGCTTACAATAAATCAATCAATACAAATGCCAATCGTATTTAGCAGTCACGGGCTTGAACCCCGGTCCACTCAAAGAGCGTGTGCTACTGCACTCGTGCTCATGACCACTCAGCTATGTCAGGCCAGTGGCACCAAGTCTATTATATCGGCAGGCTGACATCAGTTTGTCAGTGTCTGCTCGTTACATAGATTTGTACAAGGTGTGAAATGCAGTAATTTCCACAACTTTTGTTGTCTCGTGGCTTTAATGATAAGGAATACAATGATTATCTGTTCTCTATTTTTGTTTTTTTTCTTTTATTTGATTTTTCATGGTTAGTTTATGGTTTCAATATCATGATAATTCATATTTGGTCTTATTGTTAATCAAGGTGTCCCTGATCTAAATTTATTCTTATTGGCTTTTAAACTTATGGTGTACAGTGGAGTTGTTATTTTTTTGGTTTTTAGGAGCATTAGCAACTAAGGCCATATTGCTCCGGGATGTGCGGTGGTCATTCCCTGGCCTTTCCGCATCTTCCGTATTTGGTGGTGACGGGCTCAAACCCCGGTCTAATCAAGAAGCGTGTGCTACGCACTGATGCTCCTTCCCACCTGGCTACGGAGGCGCTGTACAGTGGAGTTGTGTAACTATGCCAATGCAATGCATTGGGGCCCCACAACCGAAAGGGGCCCACCTAAGTAAAAATGCAAGTATTTTAGTTATGTTTATGATAAAATTTACTATGTCTAAGAACAATATTTTTTTTTTTCACACGAAGCATGTTTATTGTTAGCTAGTTGCACAGCACAAGCAAAATTGCAGTGAATAGAGATGAAGTGGTATTAGTATAGCTGCTGCTTCCAGGGCAATTTTTAAGGATTTTTTATTTTTACCAAAACAAATATTTTCAGGGGCCCACACTAAACTTTCCATTGGGGCCCACTTTTACTAGTTATGACACTGATGGTATATTTACCTTTTATAAAAAAAAAAAAAATTGTATGTATTCTTTCCATATTATTTTTCTCTGGTTTTTTTTTCCCTCTCATCCCTTACTTTTTCTTATTGGTTTTAGATGTATTTGCTTTTTACAATGCTTTTCCTTTTAATCTTACTTTAACATACATTATGTTCTATGCAGCATTTTGCTGGGCATGCTAATGCTACCTCTTATGTTTGCCATTCTTTCTTAATTTTACTTTCAATTTAATTTCATCATATATTTATTTATTTATTCATACTTGGTTACTTCTTGAAACAACTCTCTATTTCAACTTTTCAATGCTGAAGTATATTTTCCTTCTTCGGTGTTTCATAAGATTTTTATATCTAATTTAATTTCGGTTTATAGTACACATCCATACATTTGGTGAGTGCTATAAACGGAATTATGAGATTCAACAGAGCAGAGTTATTAAAAATAAAGTTCATTCCGTTGTAAATTAGCTTAACCTTCAGAAAACCTGCTAATCAAGTCACCTTTTTTAAGAAGTCGCAAGAACGTGGAAATCTAATTACTCCATCTTCGTTGATGCAGTCATACATCCAATTATCCTAATATACAATATGTGTGAGAGAAAAGCGTGATAGAATCACAAAACTACTAAACTAATTTTACAAGTTGTCATTCTTATTCGGATCCGAAGGTCCTACAATATACGAGACACTAATAAAAATATCAATTCTCAACAAAATCCATATTACCTTGAATACCTGTCTGATGACACATTTTCACCTGCCAAGTTGTTCTCAACTATGCCTACAACAAACCGGAAGGTACATACACCTCCTGAACACCATCGTGTTGGAGAAGGTGCTGCCCTCTTTCTCAGTGCTTAAAATGCTTGCTGATATTATCTTCAGCATAACAGTAGTCAAGAAAGATAAGGATTTCAGAAAACGATCCGAGCAGGGACGGGCCGTCCCGAATGTTAATGGGGTGCACTTCCCCCAGCCGTCAACGTTCAAGGGGCGCCTGAAAACCTAAAACTCACATACACATATGAAGAAAATTTTAAAGGGTGTGCCAAATTGCGATTTGCACCTGGGCGCCACATTCCCCAGGACGCCCCTGGATCGGAGAGACTATGGATGAATGAGATAAATGGAAATAGATGACGTCATAAACTAAAAATATACCTTTTATTGTACAACTAGAGAAATTCAACAATATTGTTCTACAATTTCTCTCCAGTGAGGAGTCCAGTGCTTAAATAATATGCACCTTTTAGGGTGGAATTACTAAAACCACGTGATATAGTAAAAGCAAGCTAAGTTTATGCAATCAGATCCTACATTCTATTTGACTGATTTCAATGATATAAAAAATTTAAATATTATAAAATTTAAATTTGCAGGAAAAAAAAAACACGTTTGAAATAAATAAGAATGATATTATTATGAACACTCCCACTGGTTTGGAAACAGCGTATGACAACAATTTCATTATTTTTATTTATTTATTTATCATTATTTTATTTTTTATTATTTTTTTTAATTAGCTATGACAATGTAAGATTTGATATAAAAAAACAACACACTACAAAGTATTTTAAGATTTTTATTAAGCATTGAAAAATCTATAGCAAAATATATATTAAATAATGATTAATATTAACAACTATATTGATTTTTCATAAAAATATCCTCCATGGATTTTATAACTGCCTTACACAGACGTGCATTCTGGCCATTGATTTTATTATACTGTCGTGACTAACTTTATTCCATGCGATCTGCAAGGTTCCCCATAAATTCTGTGAAGATGGCCAGATTTGGAGGTCTAAATAATTATAAAAACTCTATTGGGTTTAAGTCAGACAATTGGGATGGCCACACCATAATGTGCAATGCCCCCAACCTGTTCTTTAACTGCTAAAAAGTCCTTGATTAGCTTAACGCTGTGCTTCGGGTATATTACAACATTGTCTTGTTGTAATATAAAATTCTTCCACCAAGTCAAAGTCTAGAGGCCAGGGCCGTGCAAAGGTACTTGGGGGCCCGGATGCAAAAGGGGGGTCAAGGGGCCTCGATTGGGGGGCCTCTGGTGCGACACATCCAATGCACCCCCCCCCCCATTTGTACAGCCCTGTTCGAGAATGTTTTTATAGCCTTCTTTTCTTAAAATTCCTTCAATTCTGACGATGTCATCACTACAGAAAAGCAGAAGCAAACCCAGATCATGATTGAACCACCACTGTGCTTCACTGTAGGCACTAAACAAAGTGGACCACCTTTTTTTTTCTTTTTTTCCAGTTGATCGTCTCACATAAACTCTATGCTTGGGTCCAAAAAATTTCTAATTTGGATTCATTCGTCCACAATAAGTAAAGTATCAGATACACTGAAGAAATGTTTTTGCTTCAAAGTAGTTTGTTTAAGAAATCAAAAAAATCTTAATATTTGTACAATACGTAATATTAATTTTATTTATTGAAACTTTTAGTGTAGATAAATACACAAAGTGTCATTATATGAAACATTTGATAAACTACAGGCCTGTGCACGCGGATTGAGGTATCCTTAGTTGTAAAAGTTAATAACTATGAGACTAATAATAAGTAAAGTGAAATTCGGAAGAGAGCATAACATTTTATTTATATATTTCGAATTGTTACAGGTATGTGAGATTTATTTCGAGCCACCCCGAGGTTGTTAGACGGACATCTAAATTTGATAGGAAAAACAAGATAATCACCGTAGATTTCAAGCATCCAAAATTAATTCACAGAGCTGTTCCATCAAAATTCCCGAACTGTCCAAGCTATTTGTCATCACAGACATTTACAAAAGACAGTCCCAAAATGAAGAAGAGAAGATTAGAAGAATAAAAAACTTTGAGAATGCCCTGGAATATAGTATTAAAAGTAAATATGATTATGAAAAAGCTCGAGAATTTCATACGTTCCCACAACTAGCAGAGCGCCTGAATAGACATACAATACCTGCATGCTGGAAATTATTTTAAAAAAATAACTACGTCAGGTTTTTATACAGGGTGTTTCAAAAATGATGGTCAATAATTTAAAGGTGAAAAGTACAAACTAAAATAAGCAAAAAATTCCCAGTGAACATCAGGTCGCAAATGAACCGTTTTCGAAATAATGCACATTTTCTGTTAAGATCCGCCACTGACTATGGAAGCACTCTGGGAGGATAGTCTGTATTTCTGAAACCTTGACCATGCTGGATATGGTAGGGGTAGAGAAATTGGCGATGTAAAATTCGTCACACACTGCTTTGACCCAGTACACGCTTTTGCAGAGCAACTCTCGAAATTCCTGGATGGATTTTGTTCTATTCTTTCTAACAGTCTGCGTGGGTTAGCACAGTAGTATCGTCACCGTCCTCCCCACACCGGGTGGAAAAGGCCCGAGTTCGAATCCTGTCGATGACGCGAGGAACTTTAATGGGCTTTTTTCACTCAGTGGCTGAGTTAGTCGGTCTCAGACGTAGATGGCAAGGTTTTTTCCGTAGAAAAACTGGGGTTTTTCGTCCAGCAAACAGAAAAATCGACCATAGAACACACGCAATTAACAGACATAAGACACAGCACGGCAGATGAATTTAATTATTCGGGTGGCCTAAATATAATAGTTTTATTCTTTCTAATACCCTTTCCACAACATCATGTGTTATGCTTCTCGGCCTATCTGCAAGTACTCCATGTGCGAAGCGCCCATGTTCTTTAAGGCGTCGATGTACCCTGACGAATGTGTGCCTGTTGGGCTGCCTTCCGCGGGGAAATGCTTCTTGGTACAAACGTGCAGCTTCGAGTGTACTGCCGTTGGCTTTACCATACATGAAATGCATGTCCGCATACTCTTCATTGCTGTAACCTTTCCATGTTTACTGTCCTTTGACAAGTACTAGTATGCCTGCTACGTCTCAGAGCATTGAGAAAGGGGAAAGGGAGAGAATGAGCATAACCTAACCTGAACAAACAAGTCAGTGGTGGATCCCAACTCTGTACAGTTCACATTGTCAGTGGTGGATCCCAACTAGAAATGTGCAATATCTCGAAAACGATTCACTTAAGGACATATTGTAGTCTGTACAGTTCACCTTTAAATTATTGACCATCACTTTTGAAACACCCTATATTTAATATTTCAACCAGCATATTTCATTGGCTATTCGGTCATGATTAGTGAAGATTTGATGTTGTCGGTATTTGTACAGAGTGCCGAAATTAATAATTTAGGCAAGTCAAAGTCACTGAAACCTCCTATGAAGGTGAATAGTTTCCATCAGGTTAGTGACATCTTAAAACAGATACCAGTAATTGCCAACAGCAGTGATGTTAATAATATTTCTTTTGTTTTAAATGCTGCTTGTAATTTACTGAATTCAACTGGGGGAATCGTTAATAGCGAAAGAGAGCATCAGTTTAAATTCATATGCGAACAATTGCATTTGTTACAATGTGAAAAGAATGCTTACAGATATTCCACCGAAGTATTAATATTTTCATCTTTGGTGTGTTCGATATCTCCACATGCCTACAAATTTCTACAGCATTTTGCATTCCTATTTTCCCTCATCCAAGTACTGTACTAGTGAGATCGGTAAAAGGGCGTCCTTATGAAGAAAGACTTCGAATATGTGTGTGTTGTAGAGTTTGGAAACTAGACACCTTAGAGGAGATTTGACTGAGGTGTTTAAGGCTCTGAGAGGCATCAGTAAAATGAATGAGGACGAAATTTTCAAAATTATAAATGATGCTAGAACTAAGGGACATAAATTAAAGTTACGGGGGGGGGAGATGTTTAGATTGGACTGCAGGAAGTTTTATTTTAGCCAGTGAGTTATAAATTACTGGAATAAGTTGCCTACATGGGTGGTAGAGGCTGACAGTTTGGGGAAATTCAAAGGTCATCTGGATAGTACCTTCGGGTGAGGGAAACGCATAGGATGATAGGTTTAATTTCCTTTACTTTTATTATTTATTTATTTATTTATTATTATTATTTTTTTTTTTTTTTTTTTTTTTTGGCTGGTGCAGCATAAGTCATAGGCTTTCTTGCACCATGCGGCCATTACTAATACTAATACTAATCATAGGATCTGCTCTTCTCTAAACCCAAAAATTCTAGATGACCAGCAAGAGAATCATTTTCTGATATATGCTAAACAGAAATTAACTTTTTAAATTCTTCAGAACGCAAAATTAGTTTAATGATCCATGAAATTCATCTGAAACCTTATATTGATTACTGGTTGATTTTCTTTGAATGATGTTTGCAAAAATGGAAATTTTGGAGAAATAATTTTAAATTTGCTAATTAATACCATTACCAATATTTTGATAAACAATTATTGTAAAAAGAAAAATTATGTATTAAAAGCAACACAAACGCAAACTTCAAATTGAAGAAAAAAAAAACTAAATTTAAAGTAAAATAATTTTTGTTCAACTATAAGAGTAATCAAATTATTAAATTTAATGAATAAATGTATACATTAGTTGGATTACAAATTACATGTAAAACATTCAAAATGTGATAAAACAGTTAACTATAAAATGTGTTGTGTTCATTTTTTCAGTATGTTATAATTAAAAAAAATTATCACACTTAAGTATCGAAACTAATTATTTATTTTTATTTTTTCGTATTGTCTCTAGCAACATAAATTAGCTTTCCGTTATGCACAAAAAATACAGCAGATTTGCATTCAACCGTTGCTTTCGCTTTTCTCAATTCTGTGCAGCTATATAGATTTGTGTACTTCTTATGGTCACCCTTATGATGACGTCAAAACACAGTGATTAGGCTTTATTCTTAAGGTGGCGCTGCGTATACACACGCTTCTGGTCGAGCATGAGCATATTTGATACAAAACATAGATAAAAAGAAACAGAATTCAGACACCAACACGTGGCTTCAACACTCTCACATATTCGCTGCAACGAGCGCCACAGTTTTTTAAAAATCCTTTATTTTTGCTTCGAATGTACTCGGTTCTTGAAATAATTAACAAAATATAAAATGCTTTCTTAGTTCACTTTCTGCGCGGGCCGTATAAAAATTATTCGCTGGCTGGATACGGCCCGCGAGTAGAATATTCTAGAACAGTAGGCTGGACACGGTGCCGGATTAAGGAACGAGCCAGCATTGCTTGCCCGGGGCACCAATTTTTACATATCATGAAAAATATATATATATCCTTAGTAAAAGGGGCGCTAAAAAATCTTTCTTCCTGGGGTGCGAAAATACCTTGGTCCAGCATTGGTTGGACACCACTGTTCTAGAATATTCTAGAAACTTCTTAAATATTAGCATTAACATTATTTGTTGCAAATGACGCAAGAAAGCAAGCTTGCACAGCATCAGCCAAAAAAAAAAAAGAAAAAAGAAACCTTCACTTTTCACCTATCCAGGGTGACCGGGGTTTCAGTCCCTGACTGTTAAATACTGTGGATCTGCTAACTCGCACTGAACCAGGGTGACAGATTATGGTCCATTTCCCTCAACATGAATTGTTGAGGGAAATGGACGTTAAGGGAAACGTTAAATTAACGTTTAATTTAACGTTTCCCTTAACGTTAAATTAAAAGTTATACCATTTGATTATCTCTTTTAATTATACCATTAAATTAACATTTAATTAAATTAAATGCACACAATATATGGTATAACAATATTTAATTTTGTTATACCGTTAAAATTAATATTGTCATCATGTATGTTCTAATAGAAGTGCTATTCAGATTCGTTTAATCTTTGGAACAACGTCATTTTTTTCGTTCCTGGCGATTTTTGTTATTATTATTATTATCTCTTCCTTCTCCTAATGCGTCTTTTCTCATCTCATGATGGGTATGAGGTACGTGAGATGTTTGTTACGTCCGGTTACTATTAATCAGGTTGAGGAATTCTCTGATTATCCTAGAAGGGTTCAAACCAAACCAACCAAACTATTATATTAGGCCACCCAAATATTTGAATTCATATGCTGTGCTGTGTGTATGTGTCTTATGTCTATTAATTGCTTGTGTTCTATGGTCGATTTGTCTGTTTTACTGGACAAAAATCCCAGTTTCTGGGAAAAAAAACTGTCTAGTTTCGAGAACAGTCGCTAGATAGCGACTGTTCTCGAAACTAGAAGAATCGAAGTGATGGTCTCTCCTTCAGTTTAGGTGGTTTATCATTTATTATAATTGAAAAGGGGATCAAAAACATTTTACCCTCCCTTTTAAGCACATTTCCGAATAAAAGTGCCTAGGGCCTACGAACACCAAAATCCAGCCCTGCCTACACGTACACTTCCAGGCTAACAGTTTAAGATTATTTTTTGCCCACAGAATACGCAAGTGGATATGGACGTAAGTCTAGGGGCCACCCTGCGACAAGAATACACACAAGTAAGTAAGTAAGTGTCCATTATTATACAAAGTATATATTATGTGAGTTAGGATTAGAGTCTGATCCATATTCCTGGTGTGGGCAGCCAGGGGGTGGTGGTGTTGGCTCCCAATGGTATTGCACTCCATCCATTGGGAGCGGAGTTGGTGCTTAATGCACAGTTAGTAAAGTAGTAATGTTTGCTGCCTGGTTTCCGGTCCCTTGGCTCATTAGAGCCCAGGGACGGGGAAATATCCCCTGTGGGTGTTTCCCCCCCCTGGTGACAGAGTGACCTGTTTTTTTTTGTTTTTTTTTTTACACATTATTTAATACACACACAAAACATACATTACATTACAGGTCCATTTTGTAGATTCCATTTAATATAGATGGTGGAGATGGACACTTGTCTAGGTGCCACCATAGGCAATTATATATAATGACAACCCATTATTATGGGTTTTGGCGTAAACCTGTGTTTCCCCTAATGGGAGAAACCCTGGGGTCCGCCATAACAACACATGAATATCCCTCAATATGCCCTGTCCATTATTATGGCGCGGTCCCAGTATAATTTGTGAGTAGGGCTCTTTAGTATGGCCTGGGGAGATCGTACTTGTAATAAGGTATTATTATTATTATTATTTACACTCAGTCTATCCGATGTCATTGACTGCATTTGGTCCTTTAACTATCAGACCCTGCCCAAGGTCACCTAGAAAGTGACTTCGATTTGCCTGCTATGCTAGGAGAAAAACTCCAGTTTTTTCTGGTGATAAAACCTTGCTATCTACGCCTGAAGCTGACTAACTCAGCCACGGAATGAAAAAAACCCATAAAAGTTCCTCGCGTCATCGGCCGGATTCAAACCCGGGCCTTTTCCACGCGGTGTGAGGAGACCAGTGACGGTACTATTGTGCTAACAGCGCAGAACTTCTGAAGTGTATTTTTATTATTATTTTATTTATTATTTTTTTTAAGTGAAAACATCTTTGGCGACACCTACTAAATTTCGGACTGAAGTAAAACAAATTTGTCACGATTTTGCGACGCGGAAATGACGATTTTGTGACGTAATTTCATGTCGCAAAATCATAATAGAATAGATAATTCCAAGGGGACAAAAGAGGTGTTAATCAGAGTTGTCAATGGCGACACTTCCGGTTTGGCGATTTGATCTACAGACCGAAAATCACGATTTTGCATGGAATGACATCCCTTTACGTCACAATTTTGCGACACGTCATTTCGGTGTCGGCCCAGTTTCGTTGATTTGAAGCTCCATTCATGGAACAAGGCATGAATTGTGCCTTAAAATCAACACATCTGTTTAACCGGCATTATTTTCTTGTAACACGTGAATGCATGTTTGTCAGTTAGAAGCTTGATGCTCCCCGAAGCCTCGCTAGCAGATACAGTCACTAATTTGTCGATCATTGCAATTGCGTCTTCTTTGTTCTCACCCAAAGGATCTTTGGGAACGTTATTAAGCCACAGCAAAATGTGCGCGTGTGAACCATCGCGATGTTGAAATTCTATGCATTTGAAAAGTTGACCAAACGGGCTATAACGTTTCGATTGCAATATGTTCATGATTACATCCACAACGTTCTTGAAGTATATTGCACAAGTTACAACATCTTCGTTCACTAGCGTCGCCTTTTCCATGAAGTCAATGTCGCTCGCAACTTCCTCACTAATACCGCTCCCCTTATTCTGTAGCTCTTCCTGTATTCCGAGTAGGGATAGCTTTGCATTCAAAGCTCAATGTCCTATCAGAAGGTATGTTACTTGTAGACCCGGTGAGAACCAGGGTGGGGAGTTTGAAAAACCTGAAATTGGAAAAACCCGACCAATGTTGGGCAGAAACTTTCTGGTGATTCCGCCTCTTTGCGAGATGGGCAGGCGGCCCATCTATCCTGCCACACTTGCATTCTCTATATGTCGGTGGTGAATCCCAAACACGTCTGTGGGATACCCTTGTCTAGGTGGTGCGTGAGGCCACGTTGAATGATCGCTAAGTCCAGTGAAAGAATGCCAGCAAGTACTTGCAGGGCATGCGTGCTCACTGTGCTGCAAGCTCGAGTAATGGTCAGAAGGAGTAATGGTAAAGTACTACACATGGGAAACAGCAACCCCAGAGCAACGTATCAACTCTGTGGTACTACACTGACAGTGGTAGAGAATGAAAGGGACTTGGGGGTGGTTGTGCAGGCAGATATGAAGTTCTCTGAGCAGTGCAGACGGGCTGCAAGAGTAGCTCATGGAGTATTGTCAATGATATACAGGAATTTTTCCAGCAGGGATAAGGAGGTGATTATTCCATTGTATAAGGCAATGGTCAGGCCACACCTAGAGTACTGTATACAGGTCTGGAGGCCTCATTTCAAGAAGGATGTAGAACTGCTGGAACGAGTACAGAGAAGGGCAACGAGATTAGTGAATGGAACAAAGGGGTGCTCTTACGAAGAAAGGCTTAAGTTTTGCAAATTACAGTGTCTGGAGACTAGGCACCAGCGAGGTGATCTGATAGAGGTGTATAAAGCCTTGAATAGTTTAAGCATGCTCAATGCTGATGGGATTCTTCCTCTAGCTCAGAAAAATCACCTGAGAGGGCATAAATTCAAATTGAGGAAAGACAGATGTAGGATAGACGTGCGGAAATTTGCCTTTAGCCAGCGGGTGGTTGGTTGGTGGAACAGACTGCCATCCCTTGTGGTGGAGGTTGATAGCCTAAATAAGTTTAAGGCTCAGCTGGACAGGTATTTTGAACGAACAGAGGGGTGAAGTGGAAGTGGTTTTTTTTTTTTTTTTTTTGGCTGATGCTGCATAAGCTTGCTTTCTTGCATCAAATGCCTCTACTAATGCTAAAAGGACTGATCGGTGAATCAAGTCAATGATTCGTTTATTGACAACAGTTGTGCTTTGTGATACCATGCGCCAGATGCATACGTGTCTGTTGGGGTGAAGATGGTTTTACAGAAAAGATGCAGCACCCATCTGTCTGGGCCCCAGTCTCTGCGAGTGACTCTGACAACCAATGCAGTGTACCATCTGACTTTTGTGCGCAAATATTTCAGGTGGTCCTGAAATGATAGATTCGGATCTAGGATCACGCCTAGGTACTTTAGCTGCTTTGAGAATTTGACTGTTTTCTGGTCAATCTTGATTTGTGGAGGCCCCCTGAAGATGAGGGACCCGTTGAGCAGGATGTAATTCGTCTTTGCAGGGGATATTCTAAGTTGATTTTGCTTTGCCCGTTCCTGAAGGGTGGCCAGACCCTGGTTTGCCAAGGTCTCCAGTTTTGCCCTTGAGTCCACCGATACTGTTAGTATGAGGTCGTCAGCAAAGGTCTGTGATTTTACCTCGTCAAGGTCTATGGCTAGCAAGGAGTACATTATTACATTCCACAGTAGTGGTCCATGGACCGAACCCTGTGGACAGCCGCGAAATGTGTTCTTGGAGAGGGTCCCATAGGGAGCAACAATCCTGATGGATCTGTTTGTGAGGTAGCTCTTGATGATGCTGTAGAGGTTGCCTGGAATCCCAGCAACCTGAAACCTCGCCAAGACGCTCGGCCACCAAAGTGAGTCGAACGCCCCAGCGAAGTCCACGGCAATCATGAGGAAATACTTCTTGGTGCATCTTCTTACTTGTTCTTGTAGGTTCGTTAAGGCGTCCACGGCTGAGCGACCCCACCTGAAGCCAAATTGGTTGGGTGAAGCCAGGCCAGCCTTGTCATGATACTGCTGTATTCGTCCATATAGGAGGCATTCGAGTAGTTTACTTGCAACTGTGAGAAGTGCGATCGATCTGTACGCGTCCGGGAGCTGTGGTGGTTTGGTCGGATTTTTCAGAATTAGTTTGACCTTTGCTTTCTTCCATGAGGTCGGGAAGGTGCCAGAGTGAAGACAGATGTTGAGCAACAGGTTCGGGGCACATTCTACTGTCTTTTTGATGATTTCGGGCTCCAAAAGATCCGGTACAGGGCATTTATTTCCCCTGATGAGGGTGGCAGCACTGTTGAGCTCCTCCGCGGTGAATTGAGGCCGTGAGCCCAGTAGAGTGTAGAGTGTAGAGTGTGTTTAGTGTCAAACGGCACCGGGGTTTGCCCCATCTCCGCGTGGGTATGAAACAGAACACTGTCAATGCCAGAGGTTTAAAATTGTTTGGATTATGTATATGTATAGTGTCGTGTACCGTTGTTGCTCTGGTCATTTAGCCGCTGGGCCCCTAATGGGACCCAACATTGTCCACATTCTGCCCCGTGGAGGCAGACCAGGTGCCCAGTAGTTTAGATATTATTTACTCTGGCAGGTCCTGCCACCTAGTTTCCTGAGATTTCAATGGCTAGGACCTTAAAAAATATATATAATAATAATAAATAATAATAAAAATAATAATAAAATAAAATTAAAAAAAAATATATATATATAAAATAAAAAGGGGGAAAACGCTAGAATTGGTTGTCAAAAGTCGTGCGAGGTTCAATTTTGATGCTCCAAGAATTAATGGCATATATCCTGTAGTTTTGAGGGACAATGCGAGGGATGTATTGAACCATTGAGGTTAATTATGAGAGCATCTTTAGACTTAGGGGAGATTGCCAACATATCGCCAATACAGTCTGCAGTAGGTCGAGGTTTGAATTGTACTTAGGAAGGCCAAATTGTTTTCGATACAGCTGTTAATGTATTCTTTGGATTCAACTTACTCGAGGGTCAGTTTTGTATCTTTACCTATGTATTTGAAATCCACTGTCAAAGAGTCTCTCGTTCTCAATCTCATTATCGTCATTGCTACGTAAAGGACACGATATGGAATAACACCGCATCGGTCAAATCGTCTGAGCTCACTCGTTGCCGTCATGACCGGAGTTACACATAAATTCTCTCTGAACGTTCTGAATTATCCAAGATGCTGGGAAAGGACAGTTCCTCTGCGTGCTCATCGAGCAGTAATCTCTGCGGCGGGCGATTCTAAGATATTTATCGTCGCTCCACAACAACGTTTGCTGTTGGGCGATGAGACTACTCGACAGGGACCGCTTCCCTTATGTCATCTTTAGCCAAATTAATTTCCATGTGACTGTCATCAAAGAATGTTTGTTTGTTATTTGGTTTTTAGGAGCATTAGCAACTAAGGCCATATTGCTCCGGGGATATGCGGTGGTCATTCCCTGACCTTTCCCCATTATCCGTATTTGGTTGTCACAGGCTCGAACCAATCAAAGAATGACTGATCTATCGTTATTTGATACAGTCGATAGAGAGGCATGCTGACCAAATGTTGAAGCCATACTTTAACCACTCGCTTTCTTATGAGCCCGATCAAAAAGCCGGATCTGTGTATTTTCTTGCGTTTTATATAAGGTGCCTGGGACATGCATACGAATAATACGGCATTCTGGGTCAAGTGATCAATGTGCCTGTTTCAGTCAACACGATTGTCCATCGCTTGCCAAGGGAGATTGACTGAAACAGGCACATTGATCACTTGGCCCAGAATGCCGTATTGTTCGTATACATGTCTCAGGCTCCTTGTTTGAACGGTAAGAAATAAGCCGCTCTGTCACTAAATCCAACTTCAGAGAAATAAGCCTCTGCGTAGACGAAGCCGTTGGACTTAGTTATCGCTGGAATGGTGTTGTTCTTAAGCGATCCTCTGCAGTCATTACACACAAGGATCCCGTTGACGTCAACATCGGGAAATGCAGTGCGTATCATTGGTGCATCTTTAGCAGCTGGTTTCTTTGTGTCATTTTCCAACTATAGTCGATCGCAAATGTAGCATACAGAACAGAAATCATTTTTCATAAAATATCCTTTGAAACTCTCAATGCGCGTTCTTATATAAATAGTAGTCGGTGTAAAGGAAAAGGAGCTTGATCATTTAAACTCATCTGCTCCGCAATTGGAGAAATGTTCCATAATTAATACTCATTTCGGGTACTTATTGTTAGATGGAGCAGCAGCATTGCTGGTTAAAGGCACTGCTAAATCCAATGATTGATTTTGTGTTTGCCTATTACGCAATCTCGACAGTCTTTGTCGTTTTTGCTCGCTTATTGCTACCTCTATCTTTATTTTGTTAGGTTGGCTTGCTCGATAGTCTCGACAAGGCTCTGCATTTGACTTAAGCATTTGAACACAAAGGCTATAGCAGTGTGGCATTCAGTCCCTTTCACTGCACAGAAAATTATTACAATATAAATACAAGTATTTGTATTGCAACAATACAAATACTTGTATTGTTGCAATCATACTAATCAACAAATGGCTACAATCAAATGTGTAATTAGGCTATTGGCTTGGATTTCGATAACCTCTTCCATACGTTGATTCGGTAGAGTAAGTAGCGGGTATGTGCATAAAACATTACATCCTTCATACTAAATATTTCGGATTGAAATATAACGCTAATGTCACTAGAGTAAGTAGCGGGCGTGAGCATAAAACACGTTATATCGTTCATAACTCCGGTTCATAACTTCGATTTTAAAACGGTTCTGATTTCCGTCAAAAATGTTTTCACATAAAACATCTTTCGTGCGTATAGGGTACACAGGTGGTTTTTTTTTTCTTTAATAGTTTGACAATTGCATTGCACAATGGGATAATAACTTCCTTATCCCTGCTGGTAATATTCTTGTAATATTATTGAGAAATCCCATAAGCTGTCTTGGCAGCATGCTCAGACAACTTCATATCTTACTGAACAATTAACCCAGGTCTTTTTCATTGTCCACTGCCCTGGGTGTGGTACCACACAGCTGGCACGTTAATCTCGGATTACTGCTACTCATATGTAGTACCTTGTTTTTCTCAATGTTAAACTTCAATTGCTACTTCTCAGCTCGTCTGCCTAATTTATGTAGCTCTTGTTGCAGTAGCATAACCTGATCTGTTTTTAACTACCCTGCCCACCTTCGTATCATCAGCAAACTTAGACATTAAGCCTGATATGCCTTCATCAATATCATTAATAAATACAGAAAACAACAATAGGCCCAGCACTGAACCCTTCGGGACTCCATTAATAACATTGTTCCAAGAAGAGCGTGGTCACTGATAACTACTCTCTTCATAATCTTCTCCCAATCAACCATCCCTTTATCCATAACGGCAACTTGCCTTTAATGCCACACTGCTCCAATTGATATAACAGCCTTTCATGTATGAGGGTATCAAAAGGTTTTAAAATTTCGTTTTTGGGAATCTGTCAAAGTACCCATTCAATCCTGAAACCAGCGCAACAATATACGGAATGCGGATAACTTACCTGATACTTATGAGAAAATAACAATTGCCTGATTTCTATTGGTTCGATTTTAATTAAATCTGGGAAAGGCCAATAAATTTCTTCAAAAGGCCCAATATAAAAACTTATGAAATCATCCCTAGGATTCGAGTTATTACATGCGGCCGGACAAATCTTTTTTAAAAAGCTCAAATATAAAATTTTATGAAAATCCATCCACAGGGAGTACAATTGTTACATGCGAACGGACAGACGGACATGGTGAAGCTGTTATGTGCATTATTTATACATGTTAAGGCGCCTAAAAAGAATGGGAAAAACAGCTTGCAAAACGACAGGTCCACAAAATATTAAAGAACTGAAGAGCAAGAGGCAAAACGTAGTAGAGGAAACCCAAGATGGAAGGTTGACTTATCTTAAGTAAGCAGCAAAATGCTTCATTGGGAAAATGAGGGAATTACATTAAACATTCAAATAATTTTCTCTATATCGATATATTTAATTCTCATTTATTTATGTTTTTATTTTTGGATATTTCAACCTTCTCACCTGAACTCCCGGCATTCCCTCGCTTGTAAGTTCGTTTGGTTAATTAAATTAGTTTTGTTTTGGTCCCCCCCCCCAGTGTTTAGAAAAATGGTGTAATTAGTCTTATTTTGTTCACCAAAATGTGAATAAAGTGGTTTTATTTGCCTAAATTTCTAACAGAGATTAAAATAGTGAAGTTTGTTTTTCTTTGAAAAATAAGCACTCTCAATCTACCAAACTGTTTTTTTTTTTTTTTTACATTCATCACATATACAAAACAAGTTTGTTTTAACACAAAATTCTTTTCTTTTTTTAAAAAAATCTCACAGTTTTTTCAGATTTTGAGAATTTATCAAAATCTGCAAATATAAATAAGGTAACTTGCCATATTTTCTCCGGGGCATTATAGTATAAGTTTTACATGAGAAGCCCTCCATAGTCTTTGTAAAGATGACTGTCACTAAATGTTCTGTTGGCAGATTTATTGTTTGCATTAAGATTATCAAGTGATTTTTGGAAGCCCCTTGATGAAACACTGCATATATCTAATTGTTCATAACCACGAAGATTAGCATTTAAAGATCTTGTTGATCCTTTCGGTTTGTTCAATATTTGCACAGTCTTAATAGTTTTGTGAGCAATGCCAAAAAAATAACATGGTTTTGTAAGATCGTCCAGTGATTGACTTTTGGCAACTTTTGAGTATCTAGAAGATTCAGGTGCGTTATTTTCTGTTTTGGCAACGTCATTATTAAAACACGAAGAATGATACACGGTGGGATTAGCATTCATATGACCACATGACTTCGATGGAAATATATAACTTTCACGTTTATTTGAAAGTAATGTTGAAGTTTCACCTTGGATGATATCAGAAGAGGCGCTTTTAGCATTGCTGCAGTTTGGTAGGGTAGATTTATTACAACTGTTATCGCGTATGACATTTGGAAACACAGGATTCTGCACAACTTTGTAGTTCGATAGCATGTCTTTGAAAAAATCCGAGGTAAAGATTGTGTTTGTCCCGCACTTTTGTGGAGAAGAAGTGAAAATGTTCATATTCTTCATTACGTTCAGAAAGTTATGAGATGGAATGCTAGAAGACTCGACTTCAGTTGCAAAATCTGGACGACATAAATGGGATGATTCTCCTGAATTTAACCACTTTTCCGATGATGAACTTAATGATTCGCAAGTATAGCTTTCATCCATGTGAGGTAATTCTAAACTAGCAAGACGATTGGCAATTCCGTTATCAAAGCCTTTCAAAGGTAAGTGTCCATATAGTTCCGGAATATATACAACATGACTATCATAGGAGGTTGTTGACATGCTATTATCCGATGAATCATGTCCATCCGTAATAAAACTATCCTGAAGCAAATCAATGGGAGCGTTGAAATATTCTGCGCTAGTAGGAGCCTTAGATGAAACTGAAGCACCGTTTGTGACGTATACCATACAGCTGCTGTCTGAACTGCTACATCTACTTTGACACTGAGATGCATTAAAATCATGAAGACTTTTTGATAAAATCATGCGGGACCTTAAATCAGTCCTTTCAATATAACTGAAACTGTTATCTAGACTGCATCTACTAACTGTCTTTTTCAAAGTACCGGGTTCTGTTGGAAAGAAAGAAGAAACTGAGCTCTGAAGAGAGCTGTCTTCTGCAAGTGAGTGAGCTTTGGAACCAGCGATAGCTTTGGTGGAACTGCATTCACTTGTAACGGTAGAATCTTCGCATAAATCTATGAGACACTCCTCGCTCTCGCCATTTGTGGATTCTGATTCACAGCGAGGATCGCTTACTGGGTGGACAAGAGATATGTGAGTTACGACTGAAGAATCTTTTGGATGGTCCTGCTTAATTTCATCACTGTTCACAATTACCTTCAACTTTACCTCATTTTCTGCGAGACTAGTCGAGGAAGGATCATTTTCTTTGGAATTATTCTCGCTTTGAGAAGTTTTCTGTTGTATATCTTGTGAAACCGTTTCTTCCTGAGTTTTCGAATTTTCTAAAGTGGAAGCAAAGATAGATTTCCGCCAGCTATGATGCACAAGACATACTGAAGAATATGACGTTAGAGGATTTGTTCTTCCGCAAGTACATCCATCAAATACGTTACAGAGACACCAAAGAGAGTTACAATTGGAACCTCCATGATGGTCATAGTGTCTTATAGGTTGTGTAGCAATGAATGCCATAGTACTGCACATTGCTAGCTCCAGGATACGACTACAAAAATGAAAGACCCACCATGACCATGGTTCTGGCGCATGTTCCCGAAAATATCCATACACACCAAACATTGCGAAAATCTGAAAGCCCCCAAGTAATATACCAAATATTGCAGAAGCCCGCGTTATCTTTACCGCGAGACTTAAATTTGGCCTTCGAAGTTGTTTTGGTAGCTTTGAACCATTAATGTGAAGTCTGGTAAATGTTATTCGAGTTGCTTCCCCTTGCTTTCTTACAGCAGCTCTGTATAGAGATTTAAATATATAAAAATATCCCATAAAGAGCGTAACAGACCAGACTAAAGACGCCATCTGGCAGGCAAACAGCAGCATAGTAGCGTTGATCAGTGTTCCCACAATGATATCACTAGCTACTGAGAATGAAAAATGAAATATGATTATGGCGATTAAAACACTGGGTCGTTGAATTTTTTTAGATAAAATATTCACTTTGGTAGCTTGAAGTAACGCCATAAATAAAATTCCAAAAGCAGAGGCCATACAGGGATAGGAAATATTATACAGAAAATACGAAAGTACTAATGGATAGGATTTCTGGGCATTATATGCATCATATAGTAAGTATGTCGCTCTACTAAGACCCACAATTAGCATCATAAAGTTCAATGCAACAAAATATCCACGGCTGAGGAGTCTGGTTAACAGAGACAGACGAATGATGCTTAAAGCCGAATATATTGCTAACACAACAAACAACGGTGCAGTGAGGTAGATATGCAATTCCCATGCACGTCCCCATTCTTGTTTAGCTTTATCCCATTCAGGTCCTGGTTCTGCAAATGGTTCGGAAAACTCGATTATTGGATCTTCAAAGATATCTGTTATTTCTCGAGTACTATCTGTTTGAAGTGCCGTATCTACCATCCAAGGTGCATCGTTTTGAGGCAAGAAAGATGCCGTAGTGTTAAATGTTATTTGCCTTAAAATGAAGACATTTTGAGTCACATTTCGGAAAGATAGTTTCTGTTGTGGATTAGCATTTTTATTTTTAGATGTGTTATTTATATTGGAACCAAGCTCCGAAGGATTTCTATTCTCAGCCTTCGCCTTCTTCGAGTTTACATAGAGAAATGGTTTAGTAGTAAAGTACTCTGTTTTCTCTTCTTTGGTTATAATAACCGAATCTTTGTTCATTTTCGTTGTAGAAGTGCTGATTTTTGAAGCCGGCACCTCAGATTTTTTGCGCTCTGCTCCAAAAAGTACTTCCACTGGGAAAGAATAAACCATATCTGCTTTAGTGGTTGCTTCAGTGAACACAATTATACTGGGAGATTCAGATGCCAGTGCAAACGAAATAGGATCAGTTGTCCGACCTTCTTCATCGTGAACAGTTTTACTTCCATAGCTGGAAACGTCCATATCCAGATTGTCATTGCGAGAAGGCGAAGTGACCACATTTATATTATTGTTCCATGGTTTTGTACCATCGCCCTTGGTAGATGAATGAACTGCAGTACTGGTGATAGAGGTGAACTCATCATATACTTCAGATGTTGCATTAATCGTAAGCATCGGAAAGGTGGAAGGAATCTGCAATGTATCATTATCTTCAATAGTTGACTCTAAGTTGTGGTCTAATTTTGTAACTACATCACTGGGAAGTAAGGTAAAAACAGCGTTTTCTTCAGGGTAATTTGAGAACACATCATCACTAGTATTATAGAGAATGGAGTCGTTCTCTGTGAAAGGCGATGAAATGTCACTGTTCTGATAGTACGAGACATTGTCATTTGATGAAGCCTGAAAGGTGAGATTTTCTTTTTGATAATTTGTTGATGGCAACATTGCGCCGTCGGCAGTACTAGAGACGAATAAAGAGATATTACTATGGTTCACTGTCACATTATTAGTAACAGGATAAAAGGTGATATTCTCATCACTGATGGACTCAAGAATGTCTCCAAACTTCTCGGTCATCATAAAACCCGTAGTATTAATATTCAACGATAATAGCTCGCTCTTCTTGGAGTTTTCTCTCTCTAATACCGTCTCTTTAATATATGTTTTGGAATTCTTAATATCAATATCTAAATCAAATTGACCAGTTACATTGTTGCTTATGGAAGTCGAGGAATTAATAGGTTGGGTGAAAATATTTGTGACGTTTCCCACAGATAAAAACTTGTATAGACTCGAATTACTGCTTCTTGTTAGATTGCCACTTATTTCAGAGGAACCATTTGAAAAAAAATTATCCTGCTCTTGTGTACCATTATAAGATTCTTCTAAATCACCAATCATTTCCGAATTTTCGTTTTCGCCAAAAGAACGAGTACTCGGATTGGTAGTAGAGTCAATATTTTCATTTTCACTAGTTACATTCTTAGTTTCGCTGTTTAACTCTATATTGTATTTTCGTTTGCTGTCGTGACGAGGACTACCAGACAGTTTTTCAAATACGCTATCAAGAGTTTTGTATATCTGTTCCAACTTCAAGACCAAACCAGGGGGTACTTTTATTGAACTTTTCTTTGTATTCTCTAAAGGCAGAAATCCAGATGGCCCGTTCATTTCTTGAAGTGTGGCAACAGCATTAGTCCTATTGATTTGATGCTGTAAAATTAAAACAAGAAATATAATTAAATAACGGCCCTTCATCCTCTTCTATAGTTTGTTGGAGTTAATGATTAGGAAAATGAGATGTCCATCAAAAGGATTCATTCACGTAAAAAAGTAATAAATTAACAATAAACTGATAGTAATGCTAGGTGAAAATATATACAGTTTTCCAGATGAGACATTATGCGATATAAATAGATGGCTTGCCGTCTTTGCGATTTAAAGTCGTCTGCAGACATGAAAGATTTCATCTTCTGAGTTTGCTGGCGTGTAGATTTCATGGATAAAAAACGACGCCATCTAGTTAAAAAAAAAAAGAAACAACAAACTAATATTAACATTCATTATTTATCTCATAAAACTGTATATATAAAAATCGACAAAATAAAGGTTTTAGATTACAATAAATGGTAAATAATGAATATTATTTCATGTCACATTAAAGCCTTCAGAACTATTACTTTTATATGACTTAAGAGCGATTAATTCAATTAAACTGTGTTTATTTACAATTTTTATTTTATTTTATTCTATAAAGTATTTTTTTTAACCTTAACTGTAACCACAGATAACCCTGTAAGTGCATTGGCGAATTTGCTAAGCGAAGGCGGAGGAGATTTTAATATTAAATTTATCAGGTACAGGACCAATAATTGTAAATTGGCTCATAAACATCAAGTTCAGGAATGCTACCGAAACACGATACCTCATAAAACACTTTCCCCTAATTTATTATCCTTATATTTATTATTAGCCTCCTTCCAGGAGGTTGGCTGCTAACACCGTGGAAGGAGATGGCACATGATGGATGAACAAAATTAATTATAAAGTTATATTACATATATACTGTATATAAAAAAACTGTCTGCACGGTAGCACAGCAGTATCGTCACCGTCCACCCCAAACCAGGTGGAAAAGGCCCGGGTTCGAATCCTATCGATGACGCGAGGGTGAGTTTTTTTCACTCCGTGGCTGAGTTGGTCAGTCTCAGGCGTAGATAGCAAGCCCCCCTCCCCCCAGAAACTGGAGAGTAACAGGCAAATCGACCAGAGAACACACGCAATTTACAGTCATAATTTCGGTGACCATATTTTCTTGGAAAAAATAGAGGACAAACCTGAAAAAATAAAGGGTAAATCTAAAATAGTTTATTTTTATTACTTTGTTTTGCTTTTTTTTCAAGAGCAAAACTAAGAAAAACTACAAAAATATTTAACAAAATGAATATTGTAATAAAAATATCTAACATCAAATAATATAAAAAAGACAACTCAGTTTTCATATTTTTCGCATGAAAGTACTTTTTTTTTTTTTAAATATCACGCTCATCTTTTAAAAAGTCATAAAATTGCATACAACTCATATCAAAATTGCATTCAGTATGAATGCATGCTTCCACTGTTTCAACTTTTAGTTGTTTTTTCGTTGGTCCACATATTGTTTATTACTGAAAATATTCTCTCAGTAGGAGCATTTGATCCCGGGAGACGCAAAATTCTACGATTTTTAAAAGATATTTGTTTATCAATGAAATATCTAAATATTTCAACCCATTTATGATGGCAGTCCATTTCCTCATTTTGTCTCCACTCTTCGAGTTTCTCCTTAGTAATATAATTTTTAACACGACAAACTTCTTCGAATAACTCGCCATCGTCAATATTCAAGTTTTCTTTTATTTGAAATACAAGAAATTCTCTCTTCACACCTTCGTCCACAATGGAAATCTCACAAAAGGATTCATTCAAATACTTCCATTTCTAGGAATGTACTGTCCATTGATTCAAATAGTCAATGCAGGTTTGGTAAGATGATTGAACTGATCCCTTAAATAATTTCACATTAATGTTGTTTTGTTTTTCTTCTAATTCTGAAATGATTTTCTTAATATACTTTTTTTCTTAAAAATTCTTGATGTTTTCTTCACTCTCAACTTTAATTTCAATTAATTTAAATTGACAAAAGTTTCACACAGAAATATCTTGAGATTCAATTTTTAGAATATGTTTATGAAAAGTTGAGGCTTGACTGTGAGCGAAAAACAGCCATGATTCAGCTAACGGATCGTTAAAAAAGTTTTTGAGAACCATAGGACATCTTTCTTGTTCCAAAAAATACAATTTTTTAGCGGCTTAAAAGTTTCAAAATCCTTTCTAAAGCCGATAGAAGAGTCTAGTTTTGCAGTAAACTAGCTGTTTTTTATACTCAATATGTATATCATCATATATTTCCTTACATTTTTCAATTCAAATTGTGTAGATGTAAATGAATAAATTTTCGCTAATACAACTTTAATATCAACTGGGAAGCATTCTACACCAATACTAATGCAGTTTTGCATATGTGGCCGGCACAATTGACACCAATCAACTTATTGCCGAAGGTTTTTTGAATTTTACGGAAAACGTTGTTTTCGCCTTTTCTTTGGGCACCACCAAAATTAAAATTGGTATTTTCCACCCATAAAGCAATTAAAATTTCAGTAGTTTCATATCTGTCCAGCGATTCGTTGATGCAAGCTGTTATTATGTCAGAATTTTCACCTGGTAGTTGCTTTGCTCACAAAACTTTAACAACTTGATTTGGTAAAAAAAATACCTTAGAAGAATCGAGCACAACTTTATATTACCATGATTAGAACAGTCTAAATAACATAACATAATTTACATAACGTAAATTATGGTAACATAATTTACTTTAGATAAATCAGTTTTGATTGAATTAACAGAGTATGGACCGAAAACATTTCGAACAATAACTTCCGTTTTTGTCCTACCACAAGAATACTTTTCATCAAAACACTTTTTCATTAATTTTGAAGTGCAGTCGTTTGAACGAAATTAATGGTTATGTTGCACTGAGTGATAACATCAAGTTGCTTCTTTAAGTGCCAAGTGTTTCACTTTGTCTCAAAAGTTTCGTGTCTGAAGAATGAAGTTCAGTTTACTTGATGAAGCCCTAACATCGGCTTCTTTGTGTTTTGTTATCTGTAATGCTGTGTATTTGCTGCTTTGCCACTATTTCAAATACTGTACTAAAATTAGCTGAACTTTCTCACACCTGACATCACTTTCCGTACTATCTTTTTTAATGAAAGGAAGCTCTTCCTGCAACTTTTCGTTGAAAACACATTTTCTTTTAGGTGCTATGGGGCTAAAAAAATAAAAATTAATTTAATCAAATCTCGTGAAGAGAGTATCACATTCCAGCACTATTAACCCAAATCCTAATTGTTTAAGCTTTGTATGTACTTTTTACAATAGCAAAAGCGGAATAGATATTTTCAGCAGCAGATAACTAGCACGAAATTAATGATACCGGTACACTGTATCGAGTACAGAGAAGGGCAACAAGATTGGTGAGGGGAATGAAGAGGTGGTCTTCCCAAGAAAGGTTTAAGTTCTGCAAATTGTAGCATCTGGAGCACCTGCGAGGTGATCTGATTGAGGTGCATAAGGCCTTGAATGGGTTGTGCAGGCTAAAATCTGATGGGATTCTTCCTCTTGCTCAGATTACGAACCTCAGGGAGCGTGAATTCAAATTGAGGAAAGACAGTTATAGAATAGGTGTAAGGAAATTTGCCTTTAACCAGCGGGTAGTTGATTGCTGGAACAAACTTCCATCTGTAGTTGTGGAAGTTGATAGCTTAAATAAATTCAAGGAGGAACTGCCGAGTGGGTAAAGTACCTGCCCGGAAACCCAAAGGTCGCGGGTTCGATTCCCGCCTCGGGCTTGGATCAAAGTACTGCAAAAAAAAAAACCTTGGGAGGTGCAATATGGCCACTGAAGCCGATGCGCCAACTACTACCAAAAAAAAAAAAAAAGGAGGAACTGAACAAACCTTTAGAGGGAATGGATGTGTGAAATAGTTTTTTTTTTTTTTTCTCCTTCTTTTTTTGGCTGATGCTACATAAGCTTGCTTTCTTACATCACATGCCTCTACTACTGCACAGGCCTTTTCCGTGCAAAGCCTACTCGCTACATCGGGTCTTCCCCAAAACATAATACTATAAAACACCAACGCATTTTAAGTGAGTCATGACGTTATAAGAAGCAAGTATTAGAAAATAATTTCGTGCAATCAGACCATGTATTAAGTGGTTCCATTCGTACAATAAAAGTTAAATGACTAAACAAAAATAAAGGACAAAAGTGGGTTTTTGAAAAATAACTCTAAAGGATAGCTTCCTGAAATAAAGGACTGTCCTTTATAATAAAGGATGTATGGTTACCGTAGTCATAATACATATATGGGTATATGTAAGAGATTACAGGTGGCTCTAATATAATAATTTGAATTTGTATATAAAAAACTATTATCAGATAACAAGGTAGTACTTTAAACCTTATCCGGCGGCACGTCGAGTTAGTGATGATTTTATATGGTGTTTTTGAAAGATCAACTGTATTTAAAGATATCTGAGAATGGAACTCATAAATACAGTATTAAGTTAGCACTGTGATTACATATATTTAGTATACAGTACTTCTGCAACACGTACGCAAAGTGGTCACTTTACCCGGAGATATGCCAACCGCTCTGCGATCCACTTGTGATATTATAATTCAAGTGGACTGCAGAATGCCTTCGAGATGAGTTATGAAGATCAAAAATAAGTGTTTTTTTTCTCTACTTATATCTTTCATTTATATCTCTTCCTTCACTTTTTTTTAAAAATCGTTATGCTTATAATATGCTGATTTAAAATGTCATTTCATTTGCCCAAACAAATAATTACTTAATTTCACATTTAAAAATTAACTCGTTCTGGATAAACCATAAATTCGATTTCTGGTTGATACTTCTCGAATGATATATTCTTTATCTTTGTGGATGCAAAAGTCGAAGCCAATATCGTGAACAAACATATATTAATGGATTCAAGATTACAAGTTGGAAGTGCAGAATCGCTGGATAAAAGTAAAATTATTGTCTTGCATATGTAAAAAGGCATTAAAAGAATGCTAACTTATAATCATAGTACTAACTGTTAATAGTTACAAACGTACATTGTAATATAGCTTTGAGTTGACTTTTTAAGTATATTTTATTGGCAAATTAAAGATATGGTCCTGAGTAATTAGTAATGATCAATAAAAGACTAAGAAGTTTTATTAAGCATATGTTCAGTGTAGACTTTTCTTGGGGAGGTCTTAGTCTACTTGTCGCGTGTTATCATCAAATTGCAGTAGAAAACAACAATGTTCGACATAAGCAAGCAAACATTGGGTTGGTAAACACATTACAACTTTATCAGATGACTGACCCTTAGGTTTTTTTTAAATGACATTGCAAATGATAAATGAATATAGAGTCCTCCTGGTCAGCGTAATACATAACATGGCTGCTCTTACTAACTCACGAAATGAGAGTGGCTAGGTTCGATTCTCGTCGCCGGCAGAAGTATAGGGATATTTCTAGTTGGACAATGAAATCAGGATTGGCCACTAACTCATGATTTCTCTACAACCATGATATCATTTTTTAAATAAAAAATATCCTCAATTTGGTGTTTCAAATATTGTTATTTGATTTTTTTTTCTCATGTTCCATCTGTAAGGGTCCGTGTATGAATAGTTGGTCAAATTTATAAATGCCTCCCCGTATATACGTGCACCTAAGTATTTGATGGCTAGTCAACCGCTACCGCAGCACCGAAAAGGAGGCCCTAGATTTGGGAGATAGGTCGCTGAATAACTGACGTTGTCAGGGGATGACCAGCTATTCTGCAATCAGTACCTTGGTGCGTTTTGTATACCAGACTCCCAGTGGCATCATTTTCCCAGCCAGTTATAATATACGAAAGATCTTTAGCACATATCAAGATTAACTTGGTGACTAGATCCAACGTTAAAGAAGAAAGGGAATTATCAACATACTCAAGTGCAATTTGCTTTTTTCATTCATGTATTTACTTCTCTTCATCTTCATAAAAGTGAGGGGAGAGAACAAATATTCTTACACCGAAGGCATAACTGAAATATCGGGGACGTTCAAGCTTAGTAAGCAAAATCCAGATTTTAGCATCACGGACCTATTGTTTTTTTTTTTTTTTTTATTCGCAATGACTGATGCATTCTTTTCTACGACAACATCGTGTCAGTATTATGACATTTTATATATTTTAGAGTGAAGTTACTGAATAACATTTATTATTAAATAAGCAAAGCATTTTTTTTTTAAATTTAACTGAATATTTCACATTTTTTTTTATTTCTTTTTAACTTCTGTAATTATAAATTACAGAAGTAATTTACTAATGAACATGAACATTAGTAAATGAACATTTTTTTTTAAACTTGAATAGACAAACACATTATTAATTCGTAGTTAATGCAAACAAAAATGCAATATTACGTCATCAATTTTAATTACGCAATAAGAAACGTAAACAAGAACATACTCTATATTTTTTTTTTCGAAATAAAAATAATAATTTATATAATAATATATATATAGCAAGCTAAAAAATAACACACACACACAAAAAACTTTTCCGTACTTCATAATGCCCCTTTCAACACGCTAATGACATTATTTAATCTCCCGGTACCACACTATCATAATAAAACATATTACTTGGCCACTTTCTAATGACCGACAAATAGACATTTTAATAATTAAATTGCTTTTTTTTTTTATGGAGATAAGTAACCAAGAAAAGATTTCCCCATGGTCCGTATTGATGTGTGCAGTATGGAGTCCAAACACAGAAGGGGTAATTGGGGGAGGGGGGATTTCCTGCAATGGCGGTTCATTATCAGCAAATTAAAAAGCAAAATGGTCATATCCTATATGCGAAATTTGCAGTTCACAAACTCCCAAATACTACAGTTCTTTTCGTTCATTCGAAATATAATAATAATAATAAAATAAATAAAAATTAAATTCTGTACCAGGTACAATGTGTCCTGCCGCTAGTACATTTAACGTGTTTTACATTTAAGAGTCATCAGCAGGCGTTAAAAACGTTTTAATTTTCATATATTAATAAAATTCATGGATAATAATATAACAATGTTTTTATTTTATTAATAATAATTACATATCGGTTACTATTTTAGTTCACGACTAAATACACCATCTATAGTTGTTTCATTACGTGTAGCATTTATCGAAAGATCTGATGACATGTTCAAGTTGAAGAGTGTTTTCATAAATGTACAGAACTCTTTTTCAGCCTCAGAGTTTAATTGTAAAGGAAAAAATTAATTTTTTTTTGTATTTTAAAACCTTAATATTTCTGTTTCTAAATTCCTTAGCTTTACAACGATATGCTATACGTCCAGATTATCCCGTTTATTACGTGAGAAAATTTCCTTGATCATATGTTCATATTTTCCACTATCCTGGAAAAACTATTGCAATTTTCAGGAGTTTGAAAGTTTTTCCTCTAGCATAGAGCTAAGATGAAGTTCCATGCAAAATTTCATTAAATTTGGTCCAGTAGAAGCTAAATTAAACTGGGATAAATTTTCGTAACGCTTTTCGCATGACGGTTTTTCGTTACAAAATTGTTGGAATAACGCCAGTAAAGACTTTTTTTTTTTTTTTTTAACGTCAAAAGAGCAATAATAATAAATCCCGATAGAACATTTGCGCCCTTTAAAAAATTCACAACCGTGCATGATTAATTTCTTGACTCTGCTGATAGTTGGATCTATGTAGAACAGACAATTCAAAAATCTAACAAACTTTGCTATCCTACGAAAGGTTGTTTTTCATTATTATTAAAATAATAATAAAAAACGGAAAATATTAAATACTCTATATTTTCTCTTTTTGATTATTCAGAGAATTTTTGAGAATTAATACGAATTTAACGCAACAATCTGTCATTCTGCAGCAGCTTTGACATCAGAGCTGAAGCAGACGACTGATCCTCTGATGAAGGTTATCACCATTTTGGATCAGTTTTTTTTTTTTTTTTTTTTAAGTGATTGCATTTTATGTAACAAAAGTTCTACACCACTGTCCAAGTCATGTGGTACATCGAATTACCTAGTACAGTTTCCAGGATTTAAATAAATAAATGCTCTTTATTTATTTAATATCAGGGGTTTAATGGCATAAGACTACATAGACGAGCTTAAATAGAAGAGCAAAAATTAAAATAAATAAATAGTAATGAACAAAAAGAAACAATGAAAAAAAAAAGAGAAAAAAACGACTGGTTCAGGAGCCTTGCAGGAGCCTTAAAATCTTGGGATAGTAATTCTTATTCCTTGCAAACCTTAAGAAATTAATCTTAAGCTTGGCGTTCCCTCCACTGTTCGAATACATTCGTTTAAATTTATTTTAAATCGATAAAATTATTATCTTTCGGTAAAGACAAAATGACTCGTTTCTGACAATAGTTTGTATTTATTCGCGAAAAAATGTTCTTACAAATCGGTAGCAGTACTACTGTTCCTGCTTTCTATTGAAGTACTCATATCCTCTCACTTTAATAAGTACAGCAACGGAAAGAAAAAATGGCTTATGTTATTTTCTCCCTCCTGCTTTCATTCAGAAGCGCCAATAAAGAGAGTATGCTAATTTATCATCTCTCTACCCCCTTCTTTATGGTATTAGCAAGCCAGCCCATGTACGCTGCCTTTCTCCCTTTCATGTTTCTCAGTAGCTCCCCGTCTCCCGGTAGGGTTCTGACGCTCCCTGCGTTGTCTGGGTACACTAGAAGATGCCTCAAAAATATTAAGTTCAATAAATACAAAAATTCAGAATTCTAAACTAGAAACTCTGTTCACAGGAGGAGTCCAAATGTATTCTATAAAGTGAACACGTTGTTAGTTTTATGATGCACTTGCAGAAATGGTTTCCCCCCTCTGCCCCCATAAGCGAGACGCGTTATTCACAGACCACCGCACGAGCAGCACTAGATTTATGACCAATGAAAGCAGCAGAGTTAAGAAATATCTTCGATTGTATTTATCAGCGATTATTTTTATGGATTGTAGCTCCAAAACTAACACAACTTAACACTTTATATTTCAAAAATGTCCATATTATTATTTCATGAAAACTTTAATATTATTTGCTTACAATTCCCCCCCCCCCCTTGTATTTTGGTTAAATAAACGTTAAATAAACGAAATTTTATGAAATTCGTTAAATTTTTGTTGGCATTAATAAAAAAAAAAATAAAAAAAATTCTGAGCTGTACATAAAGTTGAACACTCAAATTTAACATAACGCCTATATATTTGGACCAGGGTATTTCCGCGCCCCGGGCAGAAAGATTTTTCTGCGCCTTTTACAAAGGATATATATATATTTCTTGCCTCGTTGTTCTTCTGTTTTTGACGCCCCTTAAAGAATGGCGCCCCGGGCTAGGACCCTACTAGCCCGTGCCTTAATCCGGCACTGTGACCTCAAAACCAGATGTTACATATATTAAATGATATACTTAACATATTTCTGCATATATATGTATTAAAAATCTGGAAAATCTTGCGGGGGAGGTTGCTGGATATTCCTTGATATAGTTTTATGTAATCATTATTTGAAATAAATTATGCTCCTTTAACTTTCAATAAATTTTCGATGGAAGCTACCCAACTCCAGCTTAGGAGTTGGGTAGCCAAAGATAACGCTTTTCCTCGAAATGCTTTACAATATTTAGTATGGTTCTTGTCGAACAAGGAGACCTTCAGACATTTTTCTGTCTTTGATTCACTAACAACTGCAATAACAGTATTACCATTCCTGTAATATGTGAAATTTAATCAAATGTGCTTTATCTTTAGGCAACATTTTAAAGAGAACTTTCTGAACTTGGTTAATTAAGTTAGGGCTACATCTTCAACTTTTTTTGTTTGTTTGTTTGTTTTTTTATCCTGACGAGGAAGAAAAAAGACCACGAAGAACAAATACGATAATTCTCTTGTTCCAGAGTCACTTTTTTTTTATAATGAAAGCAAGAGCTAATCTGATTATTGGAGTGAATAAATAGGTAAACTCTCTGGTTGTCAAATTTCTAAATTTTATTGTTTAAAAAAAATCGCACGTACACTGATTACGATGCAAAAAACTGTTTTTCAATACGATCTATAATTTTTGAATTAATTTGTAATAGTCTGAAAGAAGTTTATAACCACAGTCTTTATTTAAAATAGCGAATATGAAAAACTTTTTAAAAAAAGTCAGAACTGTTGTAGGGTTTTTAATGCGTCAACGACTTAGACCATATTGTGAAGTACATATTATGTCTGTAAATTGCATGTGTTCTGTGGTCGATTTGCCTGTTTCCTGGATGAAAAACCACAGTTATCGGGAGAAAATTACATGCAACCGTCGCCTGAGCCCGACTAACTCAGCCACGCTGTGAAAAGTCCATAAAAATTCCTCGCGTCACGACGAGGTTCGAATCCGGGCCTTTTCCACCCGGTGTGGGGGGTCAATACTTATATGCGCTGTGTTACATGATTTTTTGTTTGTTTCTTTTAGGTAGTACTGTGAAGGAAAAAAGATAAAAGTTTGTTTATTTAGAGGTGATATAAAAAGGTACACGAAGAAAATTACAGACCTGTCTGAATTCCAAAGAGGTCAAACCGTTGGTGCACGTTTATCTGAGGCATCGGTGATTAAAACTAAGCATCAAGTATGGTAAAACGAAATCTGACAGAACGAATTGTGGCAGTAAATCGAAGCTGACTGAAAGAGTATTCCAGACACTGTAGAGAATTATAGCCCGAAAACATAGAACTACTGTCTCAGAAATAATTGCAGAGTTTACTATGTCTCAGAAATATAGTTTATAACAAAACAGCCGTTCCATTCGTTACTGATGGTAATGCTAGGAAGAGGATGCAGTGGCGTAAGGAGCACAAGAACTAGCCAATTGATAATTGGAAAAGTGTCATATTTTCAGACTAATCATCATTCACACCTCTTTCCGACATCAGGGAGAGCTTAAGTTTGGCGAATGCCAAAGGGACACATCATCCTGGGTGTTTTGTGCCAACCATCAACTATGGAGGTTGGAACAATGGTTTGGGCAACAATATCTTGGAATTCTTTAGGTCCTATCATGACTCTGAAGAGACGAATTACTGCCACATTACCTTGATGTTCTGAGCGACCAGGTTCATCCCACGATGCAAACATTGTTTTCCACAAACGATGCCATGATTCTAGATGACTAGATGATAATGCTCAAATATACACAGCTAGATATGTCCAATCTTGGTTTGAGGAGCATGACACCGAAGCTATGCATCTCCGATGGCTTGCACAATCACCAGATTTAAATGTTATTGAGCCACTGTGAGCATATTTGGAAAGAGGAACGAGAAGAAGGTTTCCACCACTTTCATCACTCAAAGAACTTGAAATATTCCTCCATGAAGAACAGTCAAATATTCCTCTTAAGACGGCTCAAGATTTATTTGACTCTACTTCAAGTATAAATGGAAGTCGTCTTAAAAGCAAAGGGTGGTCCAACACCATATTACGGCATACCAGTAACTCTTACCACAGGTGTTTCCATTATTTTGTCCATCCTTGTATGTTATTTTATTTTCAGAAATAATTTTGAGTTGTCTTATGGCATGCTAAGTCAGAATGTGGAGGCTGCACATTTATTCTTGCATGCCTCGATCGGCTTAAGTTTATCATGGTCTCAAAAAGAAAGTGAAGAAAATATTTGAAGTTTTAGCTCCTGCGGAAAGAATCCCGAGAAAACTGCGAAACTCCACTCTTCAATAAGAGAATTAACATTGCAGTTTAAAATGAACCAAACAGCTCAGTTCTTGTTTCGGCATAATAATATTATGCGGAAATATATTATATTTCGGTTCGAATATATTATATTCGATCTTCTCGGTCTACGTTTGTGCAATTTATTTTTTTCTTAACTGTCTTTTATTGCTTTTAAGTAGATTGTTAGCCCCATCCCACATATCCTCAAAGGTGATGAGCTCAAGGGAGTTGATACACCAAGGGCGATGATGTCTTTCGAATATTATGCAAACCATATTTGCATTCACCTGGCTTCACATATTGTCCTGTTGATAGATACCATCGCCCTGTGAAAGAATAAACTTTTAGTCGTGTACTTATATCTATACTAATATTCAGATAGTCCACAGTTTCAGACAATGATTCACATGTATCTCAGCAAAACATAGACCAGACTATGACACCGTTGCTTTCACTTTATTATCATTTGTAAAATGACTACGTTTTTATTAATCGTGCATTCAAAAACTTAAATATTTCTTACGCTGCCTTCATCTTTTGGATCTGTTTATGTCATAGTTCCTCTTAATTATATACAAAAATTAATTTTCCCTGTGAAACCCATCTTGAGAAAATGCCCTTGCCGAAATGTTAAAAGAATACAAGGAATAAATAATTATTGTGTTAAATTGTCAAAGATATTGTTTAGCTATAATCCAAAATACGACTAATAACGCACATCTTGCATATGACTAACTAAGGGTGGTTATAAGTGGTTTTTATATTCTTTCGTAAACGATTATAAGGCAGACGATATACACAAAGACGTGGAAATGTTAGCAGAAGACACAGGAACAACGTTTGGTCATTTTTATCACGAGTGTGAAAGGAAAGTTTGATGTTAATAGTACATATTCAGCCAGAATTAATCAAAATGCAAAATACAGTACAAATAAATTTCATGATTTGCTATTTATTTATTGAAGAAAAAAAATTCCTCTTTTCTGTAGATCATAACTACACCTCTTCTACCAAATGTATGGCAATATTTTTTTTTCACAGTACTACGTATACAAGAGCCCTTATCCGACTGATAATTTACTTACACCTCTGTAACTCTACACAAAAGGAATTCGGGGAGTTATCGATTTTACATTCACCACACTCTTGTAACCCCAGTGGAAATCCATGCATTCAATGCACGCACGTGTGAAATACATTGTAGCAAAAGGAGTTTAAATAAATGGGCCAATTTGTGCAAAGTTTCCGTTGCCTTTCTGGCAACAAAATATTCGTTATTAAAATGAATATTCAAGAAATTTTACTCTAAAACTATAAGAGTACTGTCAAAACTTCTTTAAACCGTTCAAAATGTCTAAGCAAAGTTTAAATGACAAGCTTATATAGGAAAAGCAGGAAAAAAAAATCCTATTTGAAAATCGATATTTTTTTGTTAAAGAAACCTTACAGAGAAGTGTTCGTCTGCATAATTTACGCAAAAATATCATTCCAAATTTTCTAAATCAATTAGTAGAAATATCAGAAAGTAATGGTGAGCGGTACCTAAAACGAAAACTTCTCTCTTTCAAAAGGAACAAGAAATAAATAGAACGCGCTGTCCAGTTATGTCATCATGGAAGATTTGAATATTTTGATAGGCTTAAAATTAATTATATTGGGTGCATTAAGGCTTACCTAAATCAAAAAGTAAACAATTGTTTCAGATTCATCTAGTCAGTTTTAGAAGTATTTTCCATATCAAGGAAGGCGTTGATAATCGTTATAAAAAAAGATATTTAAATTGCTATTCATATATGGTAAAATTATATATATATATATATATATATATATATAATAAAATGGCAACGATTTATAAAAGCAAACTTAAAAATCATCCTTTAAATGGATTGGCGAGATTTCAAAATTCAATACATCGGTCAGGAACAAACTATAATCTTCCCCTCCTCCTCTCAGTTGAAGCACGGGCAAAAATCTCCCCGGTTTCATTTTTATTTCAACTTTAAAGCTCAAAATTTTGAAAATATTTTAATGAAACAGAAAGCACTTGACCATGCTAGGTGTCATATATATGCCATTAGATAGCCGATCTCAGGCGGAGGGAGTAGGATTCCCACCGCCTCCTGTGGGTTATTCCCGGTTTTTCAGCCCGCACATGCAAAACGGCCCATTACTAGTACAAAAAGAATACACACAGCGCAATATGGCTTAAGATGCTAGTATTCTATATAAACAATAACATATGTAGCTTAATTTCTTGCACATTATATCTAATCTGCCCAAAGAGAAATTAATGATAACAAGAGCCATTCAACACGTCCTTTCTCTTCAAAAAAAAAATAATAATAATAATAATAATAATAAATAAAATACAGTAAGCATTTTTTAAAAGCAAATTCAAATGCAGTGTCAATTTAATTTTATTCCACCTTAGTATGCCTGAATATGGCAACGAATTACAAAGGTTGGTACATCCGAGGGGTAACTTCGATTTTTCGGCGCACTAAAAATCGAAAAGGGGCACGCACCGTAGAAGTCTTAAATTGCATATTTGTCCCCCCACCGATAGCGGTCCTTCCCATATTACGTCACCAAGTTGCATTTTCGCCACCTCCATCTTTCAGTCTTCTCGTTTTTGTTCAACTCTTATTAATATTGATACAGTACTTACGTATCTAATGCTAATTGAATCATTATTCCGGATCGCGTAAGGATTAAAAAGAATTAATACGATGTTTTACGATAATTCTTGAATAAGCAGAGAATAAATTCCCTGGCAAAAATTCCTCTGGCCACATAACTGTCCCACAATATAAAATGAAACAAATTCACCAAAAAAAAAAAATAAAAATAAAAAAGACACATTTTTGAATAAACAAGACACATTTTTGTATAAACAGGACAAAAGGGCCTCAGGGAAAATTCTATTGCTACAAAAATCACTCACTTCAGCAAAGAGTTAAGATATGTATAAAACGTGTCTTAACGAATATTTACTTTTTGATAGGTAGTTAAAATAATTCTATATATTCAAATGAAAAGGTTGTTTTTTTTGTTACTAAGACCTTTCACATCACTCAAATGCTAATTAAAAAAATATATATATATATCCTTCATGCGTTCCTTTTAACTAAATTGCGAAACACATAAAATAAAAATGAAAACACTGGATAACATAATATTAAAAACCAACCTTAGAAGCATATTACATTCAAGTTTTCTTTTTCTGTTTGGTTTACTAATAGTTTGCTAAATTTATCTAATTATATAATATAAAATTTATATTATATTAGATTTCCTGCCTAATAGCAGATGGCGCATGGAGTGCTAATTTAAATAAAATAATCACTGTTTATTCTCGTTCAGATAATTTTATCCATACGAAAAGGCAAAATGCATATCACGTGATCTGAAAATTTGATACCGATCTGTCTGGCGCAAGCGCGTGCAAAATTTCTGAAAACTGTTATTCAGTAACATTTATAAACATTATACTGTACTTTGAGATGTAGAAATTAATTAATTCAACATAATCAGAAATTAATTTATAAACTGACCAAAGTAACCGATTTTCTGAAAATATTTTAAACTCAAAACACCTAAACATTTAATAACAGTAACTGACAGCACTTGATTGCAACACTGGATGGTCCGAATTTCATATATTTTAAAAAATTATATTTGATAAATGTCGCGTATTCGTTATTCAATGTTATATAATGCAATAAACCAAACGTCAAGTTGGGGCAAAGCAGACGACCGTTATTCAGTGGTTCATTCCGTGGTCCACTTTAGCCATATTACTTAAGACATCCAACATAATTGAATTTTCTTTTCAAAAACCAAAATTCGTTTAATAGTACTTACTCTAACTGTCAGTCCACAAACGCCGTCACCAAAATATGGACTTTTTAGATGTCCCACGTGCATCTCTCAGCATCCACGCTCTCTGTACTTCTGCGAGGGGAAAACACTCACGGTTCACTGACGTCATAGATCTTTGTGTCACTGGTGGCGTATGCTCCCGCTTGTTTTGTATTTCTACATTGTGCCATATGAGGCTGGCACGCCGGAAGCAAAGTTACGGTTAGTCCACGCCACTCTAATTCACCCTCCAGACGCGCGCGTAAGTTGAAGCGCTACTGGATGTAAGCCGATTCTGCGTTGTGTGGAACGAAGCCGTAGAAATAGAGGAATCGCATTGAAATTCTGCGCAGTACCGTTAAAAATGGAGCAGCCAGTAGTCAGATTTTTTTTTTAACCAAGGTCGTGTTACTTTCCTTCCAGGTAGTTATGATATGCAATAAATAGAAGTATACAAATGAAAAATTATTATAAAAAAAAAATCCATAACCCTTCTAAGGTTTACTGTTATTTTTTTTATGCTTCCGATCAACCGATGGCTTCTATTCTCATACGTAAAAGGTGGGATAGAGTCACCTTTCTTTAGGCCCTGTGTCTATTTACCATTTCGCTAGAGAACAAGTACTTTGGCCCTCTAGGGATTCATATTTACACCATAATATTTTAATATAGTGATGATAAAATTTTAATTATACGATATACTACTTAATAATACTTGTATATTTGAATAGTATAGTTCAATTTTTTGAGCGATCCAGAGGCGTAAACTACAAATCTGGGTTCTCCCTTGAGATTTCCGAATTCCCTCCCCCCCACACTTGTTCACAACCATACGATGCCAAACCTCAATCCTTAGACTCACCATTTTCTGGCCACTCTATACCGCAAGCAGACGATGCTAAGTACCTTAGCATCCATCTAGAAAAACGCTTAATTTGGAGAAAGCACATTTGGACAAAGAGGACAACAACTTGGACTAAAGGCTAGCAAGTTGTATTGGCTAATTGGAAGAGATTCCAAGTTATCATTGGCAAACAAGCTACTTATATATAAAGTCATACTGAAATCCGTGTGGACCTATGACATCCAGCTTTCGGGTACCGTCAACACCTCAAACATAGAAATACTACAACGCTTTCAATCAAAGATGCTGAGAACCATTACCAACTCGCCCTGGTATGTCACCAATAAAATGATACATAGAAACCTGAACATGCCAACGGTAAAAAAGAAGAAATACGCAATTACAGTGAGAAATACCAACAACGACTAGAAGTGCATCCAAATTACCTGGTGATGAATCTGATGGATAATAGCGAAGTTCCCAGAAGACTAAAACGCCAACATCCGCTGGACTTAGTGTAGTGCTTAATGTTTTAATTCAACTAATCTATTCGGTGTGAATGCAGTCCTCAGTGATTAAGTAAACTCACTAGAAGTGTCGTCTCTGGACGTCTCCTTCATTCAAGACAATCCTACTGACATTTGTCCTATATCAGATTTACTTAATTTTCGTTAACTCGAACAGATTGTAAATGAACATTATAGTAAGAAAAACAAAAAAAAAAACCCAAACCATTTTCTCTCCTTCCCTAAACTTAGGGATTAGTACAATGCTTCTACTGACCAATAGGGAACATTGGCTATCCTGTATGAGAGGGAATGATGCTCAACATTAGAGATAATATGACATTCGTAGTGATGGGTGCGCTAAAACTACCCAGCTCAATGCTATTCAGATTTTTACAGCAGATGGAATCTTCTAGCAGAGTTTTCCCACTAGAAAACTCTTCGAAAATTGCATGTATGTATGCGACAACCACAAGTAAACAGATAGGTAAGTCGTTTACGCGAAGGAAGAAAAATTCTGGAGAACAGCCATCGTGCCCTCGCAAAGTAGCAGAGTTGGTATGATCACCGTCCTCCCCACACCCGATGGAAAGGGAGAAGTTCGAATCCAGTCAGTGAACGAGGAATTTTTATGGGCCTTTTTTACAACGTGGCTGAGTTAGTCGGTCTCAGGTGAGGGTAACATAGTTTTTTTCTCCCGGAAATGCGAGTTTTTCAAACAAGCAAATCAACCACAGAACACACACATAATATACAGTATACCGCTAGTGGTGTAACTCGCCGTATATAATATGCGTGTCAATTTTTGATACTCTCGATACAATGGGTTTCAAGTATTTCTTTCCCACCGCGAACTAGTCATGGACTTAAAGGTAAAGCGTATTTAGTGTCTAACGGCACCAGGAGTTTCCCTTATCTCCGAGTTGCTTTCATTGTAGGTGTAAGACAGTACCCTGTCTAGGCCAGAGATTTAAAAGTGTATGGATATTGGATATGTGTAGGAATTTTTACTCCGGCCGGTTCTGTCACCTAATTTTCTGAGATTTCAGTGGCTAGGGCGTAAAGGAAAAAAAAAAAAAAAAGGGGGAGATCGCTGGAATTTGATTAGGCCGAGTGGTAAGCGATTCGAATTTCAGCATTTGAATTTTTGAAGTGTGGGGCGTCCGCTGATGGTTCAGACAGAGTAATGGGGGAGATTGAAGACTGGAGGGAAACACAGAAATATGGGGGCAATAGAGAAAGCACCCCAAAGGAAGGTCAGTGGGGCAGGCCCATGCCCCACTAGAAGGAAAAGGTGGGGCGGCGAGGAGAAGAGGAGACGGAAAAAACTGTCCCCTCCCCCCACCCCGCCGGGGAGAGGGAATGAAAGTGACCAGGCAAGGTGCCTGGTCCAGATTGTCGGGTGGCGTGTTGGCAGTAAGGTGCTATGGGGTCCTGGATAGAGCTAGTGCAGGGGAGGTATTTCTGTACTCAAATTAAGCTCCTCCAGGATTATTATTATTATTATTATTATTATTAATAGCCATATGGTGCAAGGAAGCCTGAGGCTTATGCTGCACCAGGAAAAAAAAAAAAGTTCCTGAGTTACCCTGACACACACACACACGCAGAGAGAGAGAGAGAGAGAGTCAAAAGTAGAAGGGAATCACCAAGAAAGAGAAGAATGATGGTATCCAGCTCGGGTCCCTGGATATCATCATTCTTTCTTTCTTGGTGATGTTGAGGCGTGGGACAGAGTTCCGTCCAGGTTTGGTTGTCGCAGTCAGTATGTTTTCCTTTCTTTCCTTCAAAGCATTTATCTTTTACTTGTTTCCTTCTAGCTTATTCTTTCCCTTTTTCTTTCTTGTCAATTTCTTTTCTTATTTTCTCCTCTGGTTCTTGTAGTGTATTGTCTTTTAAAAGTCCCTGGGTTTGGAGGAATTGGATTGATGGTTGTGGGCATGTATACTTGCTGAGAAGCCATGCCGATAGCTTTACTAGGTGTCAGTCGGTGGTTCTATGGTCGTGGGAGAGTTTTTTGTCTTGAAAAGAGCTCCTGTTCAAAGAGTGTAGAGGCACGGTAGTGTTCCTAATTTTGCAACACGAGCTGTTCTGGTTCCTGACTGCGAACTATGTCCTTGTCACGAGGATGCAGCGCAGGTCCTCGTAGGTAGGACATTCATGTATGAAGTGGTCCCAGGTTTCTTCCTTTCCGCAGTGATACTGCGGTGAATCTGAGAGACCAAAGTCGTAGAGTTCTGAAGGAACCATGTCCCGCGAGGAGAAAGGTGGTATGGAGGCCTGGAGCAAACCATGCAGGTTGAACGTAAATGTACTGCTTTTTTGTGGAAGATTATTATTGATATGTGGTACTTGATAAATTCACTTTGGGGGGGGGGGGGAAATCAATATATTACCTTATGCCAGTTTTAGGGAATTTAACTCTCCCGCCTGTCATTAACATCTTGAAATTCAGAAATCTTCATAAAATTCTGTAATGACTTAAAGATTCCATCCTATTACTTGTCATTTTATGATGTCGGAAAAGAATTAATCAAAGTTTAAAAAGTTAAACTACTGCATAGTTGTGCACTTACCTTTAGTCTAAATGCATACCTAATAGATCCAAGGCTAATAATTCTGGTGATGTGGAATAGCAGATCTTCAATATATTTTTAAGTAATTAATTCAATTTCGAATTACGATGATTTGTTTAAAACGTGGTGGAAATGTGGCTGTTAATAAAAAAACAGAACTTTGCAAATATTTGACATTCAAAATTTCACACAAAGTATCTGAGGCTTCCAGAAATCGATTCAGAATATGTGGGAGGGCATCTGATACCACCAGCAATCTGGTTTTATTGAAGAGTGGCAAGAGAGCGATTTACTATTTTCTTTGTCTTCTGTTGTCAAAAGCGTTAACAAATGAATAGCTCCTTCATTTTGTAGAACAATCAGTCACGAGGAACCATGTTCGGAGAATATAGGGAAGGAAGTGCTTAAGGATTTCTCTTTACCATCGCTGCAATAATACATTTACATCATCATCCACATGATGCCTTGCTCGTGGAATCTTCTTTTTAAAGATTCTCACTAACGTTTCTGGAACACAATCAAAATCAACAGCCAGTTCCCGCATTGCCCACTTCCTAGACGCCCATTATTAAAAAGCAATCATGCTTGCATGCTTCCTACGACATCAGAATATTCCTTTGTGTTTTGTCCCCGTGTAAATTTGAACTTTATTCAGGAGCGCTGATTTTTTTTTTGGTTTACGAATCTATGAGCACCTGAAACACGTACTTACACTTCTCCATTTAGCAAAATACTTTTCCTATTCATGTAAATTTATGAAATTGCTACAACCATCCAGCCTTTTATACGTAAACACTGGTATGTACATGGCAGTGTTGCCACTACTTTTTGAACAGTTTTTTTTGTACATACTGTATTACTATATAATATCGGTGTAGATATACCATAGATAACTCTTAAAGAACAACTACGATAGTAGTTTGAAAGGCATAATTTCATCTGTATCTCATACTGTGCTCATCCTTCACAACGAGTTGCCATGTATTGCACTACTTCGAATAAGTAACACTTCACTAATAGAGAAGACTATTGTTACTTATTCTCAGTGAGCACCACCACCCAGACGGCACCGTTTCAAAGCTAGTTGGCTTTTCATCGGTGGGTGGGCAGGTACCCTGGTATTGCAAATATGATAACCCAGTTGTGGAGTTAATAATCTTAAATATTATGCCTTGTTGCATTTAGTTTATTTAAATACTGTATTACTATACAAGCTATATTTTAAACTTGAATTAATAGCTTGCGGATATTACAAAAAGGGGAGCTACAGCTAGCACAAAGCTCACAGCTAATTAGATAAAGAGTAAATTACATTAGGTAAAATACACGGCTTATCTAAGAGACTGAACTCGCTTCGAAAAAAATTCTTATTCTTCATTTTTAAAAACCGCAATCCAGTTTTGTTATTGTTTTTTTCGTTTAGCTTAGACGGTTCAAAGTTCTCTGGAGGGTATCTTCATAAGTTATTAGAGTAAGCTGCATATCAAATTTGAGTTCTATACAATAACTTTTGAAAAATCAGAAAATACACTGGCTAACAAAAGTTAAGGTATAGTCGAGTTTGCATACTTGCTATTTGTCATTTGAACTGCAATTGTGCACACAGATAAGCACATGAGTGTATATTTCTGATATGCAAATATAGGTGGTTTAAAATCTGCCTGACTACACGTGTGTGTCACTCACTTCTTTGTGCATGAACAGAGAGAAGAGATCCTAAACTAATCCATATACATCGGAGAAAAAGAACCGCTATAGAAGGGATGGTATAATGGTCTGAACAGGCATAATATGCAATGCGTGTACCGAGTTTCAAATCCTCGAGAGAAGATTTGTGGCTGCTTTGAGGTGTAGTGGTGAAATCCTTGATTCTTACTCCAGACTTTTATAGGGGCAGTAGTCTACCTAGTTCTTTTTAATGGACGATAATTCCTCCTCCATAGAGCCAGAGCCCAGTTGGTGGACGACTTTCTTCGGAATGAGGATGGATATGTCTCGAATGGAGTGACCACTGAAATCGTCAGACTTCGATACCATTGGGCATTTATAGAATACTCTAGGGAAGAACAAATTTCGAGTCATTATCCATCAACATAATTGTATAAGAATTATGAACTGCTTTCCTTGAAGAGTGAGCTGCAATACCAGCAAGACTCTTGAACACATTGATCAATAGAGTGAGAGCCCATCGTGAGTGTTACTGTTGTTGTTGTTATGTTTTTATGCCACAGCAACTAAGGCTATGAGGGTCAGAATATTCTGTCTGTGAACGCGTGTATCCTACGGTCGATTTGTCAGATTTGCTGGACAAAAAACCCGAATTCCTCAGTGGAGGGGGAGGAACGTGCAGTTCTCGCCCTAGAAGGTCAGTATTGCTTAGCTGTCAGTGATAACCATACCCTCTTTTAAGATCAACAATCCCTTCTGCTGGATAATCATTTTTAGATACCTAAAAGTTAATGTGTGAATTTTAGAAATGGCATATTTTACCCATAAGTTCACATTATGATGCAACATTACAAGTGGTGAAATTGCATCTTTAATACACTTCCATGCTAAATTTTGTCGAGTTATATAATTTATGTTGCAAACTGTTGCACTCTTAGAACCTAGCCAAGCTTGTCCGTTTTGAACTTAGTCAGACTAGCTGCCTCTGTCACGTTGGGAGGAAACGTTCGACAACCCGCTGCTCTGCAACGAAGTTGATAATAAGTAAATAAGATCCAATTTTCTGTTATACATTGAGATTTTATATTTGTGTTCCCTTGTTCGTGTCTCGCTTACAAAGGAGAAGTTCTACGTCTTTATTTTATGGTGCTGTCTCCAGACTAATACAATATATCTAAAAATTAATGTACAGTATATAGCAATCAGACAACTACATAACAATAACTAATTTAGTAATACAGTACTAACTTTTATGCTTTATTTTGTCTAATGATGACTGGCTGCATCGAAATAGTATAATATACCAATTACTCAGTAACCTTATGAATCGACTGGGAGGAGGCTATTTTTATCTTAAAGAATTTCAAATACAGTATGTATATTTTGTATTTATTTTTATTTGTTATGTCTTCAGACAGGATTGCGACTATCCGCTTGTCATTTTAGCATGACAACGAATAGTAAATCACGACTTCTTCGACCATAAATAGTTGTACTGCTGAATTATGTATCGATTTTCCATCATCCTTCGAATGTTTTATGGATAATAAATAAAGAAGGAAATCTTGAAGTATATTCTTTATTGCTGTTTGTGGGGATGTCTGTATTTCCCATTACAAGATACAGAAGGGTAATATCCTCATTCGACCTAAGATGTATATAATAAGCAATCTTGTCGATGTCTGCGAAATTTAGCTTTCAAGTAGAATACAGTGAAAACACAGAAATACCAATTTCCTTTTGTCATTAAATGTGCTATATTTTGTGAGCTTTGACACTATAAACAAATTACACAAAACAAACAATTAAAAGAAATACTGAATTTAAGAAATTAATG